>NW_026652281.1:138447656-138499543 GCF_009828535.3 Hylobates moloch
ATCGCAAGGACAAAAAACCAAACACTGCATGTTCTCACTCATAGGTGGGAATTGAACAATGAGAACTCATGGACACAGGAAGGGGAACAACACACTCCGGGGACTGTTGTGGGGTTGGAGGTGGGGGGAGGGACAGCATTAGCAGATATACCTAATGCTAAATGACGAGTTAATGGGTGCAGGAAATCAACATGGCACATGGATACATATGTAACAAACCTGCACATTGTACACATGTACCCTAAAACCTAAAGTATAATAAAAAAAAAAAGAGTATCCTCAGCAATAAATGTAATTAAAAATCCTTCTACCTGACAAGATTTTTTCTCTATTTAGTGACTTGAAGGTTTTATAAAAAGAAAACAAAGTTTCTAATGCCTGCTGAACAGAAATGATTAAGAATTGTTTTAGATTGCAACTTCTTTGATGGCAGGGGTTACTTTAAAGTGGAAAGCAATTTACAAAATATTCTAGAGTAAGTGTTCAATATATTGTTAAATTACT
Organism: Hylobates moloch; assembly: GCF_009828535.3. Classification (NCBI taxonomy): domain Eukaryota; kingdom Metazoa; phylum Chordata; class Mammalia; order Primates; family Hylobatidae; genus Hylobates; species Hylobates moloch. The sequence continues at coordinate 138,448,161 of NW_026652281.1, forward strand.
TGTTTTCACTAACTTATGTGTGGCATGGGATCATAGAGATTTCAACATTTATGTTTCCCCTTACAAATAGTCCTTTATTAAATTTATAAACCAGTAATTTGGTATGTGAATCTTAATTTCCCTATAGAAAACATACAGTGTCTACATTTGCAGATCAACTTATAAATATTTTTATATATGTTTAATTTCTGTAAAATATGTATGTAATACATATTTGTATTTTTATTACATACACATTTAATACAAACAAATATTTGTATAAATGTATTATTAAAATTACTACAAAATATTTAACCAACATGCATAATGCTATTTAGATTGAAAATCTAGTCAGAGTTTCTTTCTTGGAATTCTAGTTTTCATTTTTATTACCTATTTAGTTGGGGTTGAGAACTCTGGGAACTCTGAAACTAAACGTTTAAGACAATAAACTTACTAGCTTTGTGTCTTAGCACAATTTATTTAACCTTTTGGAAAATCTGTTTCATTATCTGTAAATTGGAAGGATAATCATAGCTAATGGGTGGTTGTAGTGAGACTTAAGAAGGCTAAATTATGTAACTGGGTAGTACATAGTAAATGTTCAACAAGAGTTGCTCCTAATCATGAGAAGAAAAATATTCAGTCTTAAGTATACTGAAATATGAACTTCTAGATCAATTAAGCCATTGTTTCTATATCAATTTCATTTTCCTACAATACCTGTAAATAAATGTATTCCCAATACACTTATTCTAGCTCTTAAAATGAGCTAATGGTCACACATGTTTGGCTTCAGTTTATGTGTTTTTTGTTTCTTACTTGTTTACTGTGGTTCTAGGGGCAAACACATGTTTTTATCAACTGGTCATTTCTGGGTTGAAGGTGATAATGGCCTTGGTGATGTATTTACCATGATGCTGAAATGAAAATGCAGTTATGGGAATTTCTAAGAGTAGATAAAGGGCATTCCCCTAAGCTATTCCTATTATGCTAAAAATAACATTTAATATATGTAGATTACAATTACTCTGGTTTGAAAGTTACAGCTACTAGTAGTGAAATGCCACAAAATGTCTCAATAACACAATAAAGAGTATATTTGAAAAGTGGCATCTTAAAATGTTGAAGCAAAAATGAGAGCTATTAAAACGGAATCAGTTCCAGTGTAATTCAAGCTGGAGTGCCTCATGGAAGCCTGAACATATGTTGCAAAGGAGCACCTGCACACAAGGCCCAGGAGAGCTAGGCAAGCCATTTCATTTTAAAGCAATTTGGAGAAGTGGCCATCTAAAATGATTCAAATAGACTAGAAATTTGATCTCCTCATTTTCACCACTCTTCACTAAACTGCCTTCTCTTACTTTTTGGTTTAAAGTACCTTAGAAATGACACTAGTTATCATTTTAAATGAAACATCTAAAATACACTTTTAGTCTTTCAGTGAATCTGGCCCCCTTAAAAAGATGAGGTCTTTAGGAGCTGATGCTCAGTGGAAGACAGAACTGTTTAAAACATAAACTCATTGTAGTTATCTAAGCAATGTAAGACATATTTGTTAAATGCCAACAAAAGCAAAAGCAAAAACAAATTGTGGACATTGATACTCATTTCCATGATGTGTAGCTTATAATGAGATGCAAACACACCTCCTTAATATTCCAAGAATTACTACTGCAGGATGTGTGTGAGTGTATGTGTGTGAATTTCCTGAGTTTAAAGAATTTATGCATTTTCCTGAGAAGTATGCTTAGATTTATAAACACTTTAAATATTTAAGAACAATTTAAAAAAAAAATCTCACAGCAATCACAGAACAAGACACCTACAGATGATCTGTATTAAGATATTTCAAATAATACATTCTCAAATTTCATTCCATTTCTATTATGTTGATCCTCCCCTTCAGGTGCTGAAGTATTCTGGAAGATGGAGTCCATACTCTGGCTATAGAAGCAGACTTTCATACATTAATTCTAGCATCCATTAAAATAAGTTTTCACTGCCTGACACTTCCAATTACCCCCTTTCTGAGTCAACTCAACTTGCACTACTAGAGCTTCATTCCTTGTTTGAAATGAAGCTCAGGGTTTAACACATGTTAAACTGTAAATGCAGCTTCCAGAAAGGGGAACATTTGAAGCCACTGTCAGTTACCAGTGCCACAGTGTGAAAGGGCTGACTGCACTCTTTCTGGAGAGAAAATGTGGTAAAATATGGGGGAAAATCCTGAAGAAGAAAAGGGTCAAGGTGCAAAAAGAGGGGCAAAGAGCACAATTAACTACAGCAATAAACTGAGTGTCCTGCCAACTTTACAGAGTTTACCTCATTCAATTCCCTTATAAAAAACTAATCTATGTGTCCCTAATTTTTCTTTTTTTATTGCTTGGACCCCTACTTCTATGGAATCTAATTCATTAAGCTTGAAATATGGCCCAGAAGTCTACATTTTAAGCAAATATCTCAGGTATTGATATAAGAAGTATAAAGACTACACATTAATAGACAAATAGATTTTGAAATAGAACCTATTGTTTTTGGAATCAGGTATGCCTTATCCCACAACTCTATAATAATACAATTTCCTTCTATAAAATTTTACCTCTTTAGGAATTTAATTTACTACTGAGGGTGTGAATTGTCACCTAGGCCCTGGAAAGCAACCTTATTATTTTATGAAAAGCCAGATCACTTTCACTGTAGCCTACAAAAATTATGGACTCTACAATTTTCTTTCTCTTTCTTAATGAAATGCTCAAATCTATTTAAAACCCAATGTAATAACTTTGCACCTCATTGCATTTGTAGGTAACAACTACTGCCTTGAAGCATTGAGAGTTGAGCTGCATTCTGACAGTTGAGGGGAATGAGCTTCCTGGGCAGTTTCAGGAGCATTGCTAAGTTGCTAACTTTTCTGTTTAGAACATGCAATGCTCTTGTGAAAAAAAAAAATCTGACGTTTTAAAATTGAAGAGCTGAGAGTTTCCAGAGCTGAGTTCAATCAAGTTTTAAGTAATGCAGAAACTTTGAAAATCACAACTGCTGCAAAGACAAGAGTGAGCACACACTTACATGGAGCCAGAATGAAAGACTATGAGGTGGAAATAAAATGGTTGTGTATTGGTATAACACAATCTTGAGGTCAATTTTTCTCAAGATTTTACAAGGGTGAAAAGAAATGGGCTTTACTGAATGTGGGGTGAGTAGGAAGGGTTTAAAGGAAAGGTATAAAAATGTCATGGGTTCTAAAACAAACAGATCTTTATGTGACTTCATAGACCCTATCATGGAACTTCAGAACAAAAACGATGCAGAGACACAGAGGCTTGTCCACAAATGACAGAATTAAGAGACCTCTCAATCTTCCCTGTACATATACTTATTTCTCTTTTAATCTTTTTCAGTAGAGAAAACATGAGCTTTGGAATCACACAGTACTGGGTTCAAGTTCTAGCATTTGCACGTACCAGCTTGAGTGACCATGGGTAAGTCACTTCAACTTTTTGAGCCTGTTTCTACATCTGTAAAATGAAGATCATAATATCTACTGTTGGGACTACTGTTAATGCGTAACACACTGAGTATAACTCCTTAGATATGTTAGATATTCAGTGAATGGAATCCATCACTCTCAGCAGCACTACCATCACATCCTTATAATGATAGCAGTATCATTATAAGGATTTATTTAGAATGATGAGAAGTATATGAAATCAACTTGTGCCCTCCTTGGCACATAAGGCAAGAGAAGGACTCAGGGAGGGGAATTAAGGGTAAAAGGAGAGTCTGCAGGTGATTTGTATAGATAATTCATTTATTACATGTAGAGATGTACTCTGACATGGTTGATGCATTGAGACAACATCATAGAAGAGGAGATGGGCTTTATTCTGAAGGGGGTGAGTGGATATTCAGGGTACACTTTACAAAAGGAAAAATGTCTCTGCCACTTGGAGGCAGGTCAGGAGCCAAGTAGGGTGACACTGTCTATGGATCTCCATGCTGAAGATGAAATAATAAAGTATACTGAAGAGGTTACGAGCATGAGCTTTGGAGTGGGCAAACTCAGATTCAAATCTAGTCTCTGCTATCTTTTAGCCTTGCAGTTTATACCAAAAAATAAACACCTTTGAGCTGTTTTCTCATCTATTAAATATATATATTTCATACATCTGGTGTGCAGATCAGATAAAATGATATTTATATACACAGTACAGTATGGGATATGCAGTACAATTTCAACACATATAACCCATTAATATTATGAACCAGTTACATTATCTGGTTGCATGTTCGGCATCCTGTTCATTTCCATTTTGATATAATTACACCTTTAGTGAAGTGCTCTTGAAACAGTCAATCTAATCTCAGTCTTGCTGTGCAAATGAAGAAAATATCTGTTTTTTGTCCATACTTGGTCCAATACATTGAAGGCAAAGAAGGAAAGAAGGGGGAAGAACAGGGAGAAGAACCTCTAAGTGGCAGAGGAAAGCAAATGTCAGGGCTATGTGGTTCAGTTCCCTCCAGTCCCAGGAAGAGCGCTATCCTCTACAGCCAACTGGAAAGTCTGGAGAGCATGTCGTTATGGACTAAGAAAGTATTTCATCAGAAACTTTCCCAAAGTTCCTAGTGCAGCACAAATCCATTTATCCTCAGATGCTTTCACGGATCATAGCTTGAACTTCTGCAGTCCTTTATCTGGATCAGCCTTTAATCACATAATCGAGTGATACCATATCAATAACACTTCTGTTAAAAAAAAAAAAAAGGCTGCTTATTGCAAGCCCTTTTCTTTGCTCACTGGGTAAATAACATTGGGATATCTCCCTGATTCCCTGTGTCTTGCTTTATATTTTACCCTGGGCCTTCCTCCTTCCCAACCATACTCATTGTCCCATGACTTGGCTCCTAAGGCCCTAACATCTAGTCACTGGTTTAGAATATTCTGGCTTATGTGACATGTTATGTGTCTGTCCCTTACATGTTATTGGAATGGCAGCATATGGCTCAATTCTAAAGCACCATTCATGCTCACCCTGCAATCAAGTCCTATAGGCCTATTCTTCACTGTGACAGATCAAGCTTCTATTTTCCTCTCGAGCAACTCTGGTTACTCAGAGCTGTCATGAGGTCCCCTGAGCCAATCTCTTGGCAACCTCCTCTGAGGAGAGGCTGCCAAAAATCCAAGGAGCCTCTGCTCATCCTGCAAAGCGAGACTTGGATGGACATCAAAAAATAGGGCTTTAAAGGCTTAATTTTTCTCCTCTACCTTTGTCTACTCAATGTTTTGTTTTCCCTTTTTTCTTAATTTTAAAATATGTAATTGACAAATAAAGATTGCATATATTCAAGCTGCACAACATAATGAGTTGATATATGAATACAATGGTTAATAATTATCATAATCAAATTAATTAACACAACCATCACCAACCATGCTGTACATTGGATCCCCAAAACTTTTCCATCTCATACCTGAACGTTTGTACACTTTGATCAACATGTCTCCATTTCCTTCGCTCTCCAGGCCTGGGAATCACCATTCTACTCTCTGTTTCTATGATTTCAACCTTTTATGATTCTACATATTAATGCAATCATGTAGCATTTGTCTTTTTTTTTTTCAGTTTTTCTAAATTTTTATTATGGACTATTCCAAACATGTAATCAAGAAAATAACTTACATAAGTCATGTTCTCATTATCCAGCTTGAAGTATTATCACTTCGTGCCAATTACATTTATCTGTTTCTGTGCTGTTAGCACAGTAACCCTTCACCACTTATTAATTAAAATTAATTTATTAAAATTAAATACTATCAAAAATTCAGTTCCTTGACTGCACTAGCCATATTTCAGGTGCTCAATAGCCACATGTGGTGAGTGACTACCATTTTGGATAGTGAAGCTCCACAAAACTGTTGAACATTTCCATCACTGCAGAACAATTTATTAGATAGTGCTAATATACATCCAACCCTCTTCCCCCACCATAGATTATTTTGAACCAAATCCCAGGCAATATCATGTCATCTAAACTTAACACTAAGAAATTAGCAATACTTGCTGAATGACACTGAACATGTAGTTGACAAGGTTACAAGCAAAAATTTCTTAAAGTGTGTGTGTATAGATAGATATATGCATAAAATGTATATATGTGTGTGTATATACACACATATACATGCACGCTGGAGTGCAGTGGTGTGATCTCGGCTCATTGCAACCTCCACCTCCTGAGTTCAAGCAATTCTCCTGCCTTGGCCTCCCAAAGTGCTGGGATTACAGGCATGAGCCACCACACCTGGGCCATATAGACGATTTCTAAGGTCCAATGTGTATACACACACACATACATGCATTTTATGGGAAGATGATTTATTGTGGTTCTCAATTTCTGATAAAGGTCATCTTCTCCAAATTCAAGAATTACTCCTTTAAAAAGATATGTGGTCAATTAATAATTCAAAAGATGAGACACTTTAATTGCAAAGGCCACTGTAAAACTACCTTTATAAATATGGAATAAGGAATTTATTCACAGAGATAAATGTCTTGTATATATCTTATCTCTTTAACTTGTTAGAATGCAGATGAGTGCCTGGATTTTTCATCTGTTATATGGTGGTGTGTAATTGAGGAGGGGGTGGAGTGAGGTGAGACATGCTTATCAGTTTGTCTTTGTATTGATTAGGTTAAGATAGAAAAGTGGAGATTGCCTCAGGCTTCTTTCATGGTAACAGTGTTCAACTGCATTCCTTTATCCAGCCATTCAGCCATTCATTCATCCAACACCTACTTACTAATAGCACCAGCTATGTGCCAGGAGTATAAGTTCTTGGTTTTAATAAGGATAGGAGATGGTCTCAGCTTTTGGTGAAACTTCACCTGAAATGCAAATTTGGCTCTTGGGGCAGTTAGTATTACTGAGGATAATTGTGTCAAAGCCCAGAGACAACATAAGAGAGTTTTCTTAATTTAACAACAAATGTGAGTATTTATCTAATACTTACTCTAAGGCAGGGCTAGTACTAGATGAACTCAACAGATGAAATGCTTTCCTTATACAGATATATGCTCCCTTTCTATCCTGCCCACATCCCCATTCTTAGAGTTGGGGGAAGAATTGCCTCTGGATGTATGGTAGAAATGATGTAAGAATGAGAAGGTGGGATTATATAGTTACACACATATGCTGTGACTGCTTTTCTTTCATCCTCTGCCATCCTCTCAAAATAGAAGTTTGCCTATTCCCCTTTAAATATGCTTTTCCAGGACTACAGCCCGGGCACCCATGAAGTCGACTACAGAAGAAGCAATCCCTAGCTGCAGCTGGAATCTCCCACATGGAGCATCCCTGACCTCTTCCAGAGAGTGCCGGGTCTCTGATTTCCTCTGCTCTCTTTTAAACTAAGAGGCTCCATTACAAGAGCTGGGATGAATATTCCCTTCCACTCTAGATGCAAATATCTGCCAAGTGTATCTGCATCTCTACATACTCTGCACATATTCCCCACTGAATTTTAGCACATCAATCATTTTTGAAGTGTTTACTGCAAAATCTCTCATAAACATTTCACCGTGAAACTTTTTGCAGCAAATTTCTCTCTCCTTCTTCCTTTCTCGTCTGTGGTAATATGTAGAAGCTCTCTCATGTGAAAACTTCTTTTGGAACAAACAGAAACAGTCTTGGTAACCGATGCTTGAAACTGTCATTTCACATTATCCTTAGTATTTCAAGATTTTTTTCTTTTTGGGTGGGGACAAAAGACTCTGGGTAGAGAAATAGGAGCTAGAGAAATTGCCCTTAGCTTGTTAGCATTTTATCGTTTAAGAATCACTATATTCAAAAAATATGAAAACAAAATTATTTTATGAAGTCAACAAATATTAGTTGATCATATAGCCTGTGCCATGCCCTGCGTTAACTACTAGGTATAAAATATTGGGTGACACAAACATGATCCCTGCTGTAGTGGTGCTTATACTTGAATGAGTACCAGAGTAAATACGTAAGCTTAGTTTTTCAATGATGTATTCCAGTAAAACGGCAGGGGACTTAGTAAGACAGCAGGTAAGTCTAAAGAGACTTTGTGTGGAAGACAGATTATAAGAAAAAAGTGAGATAAGTCAAGTAAAACATCTAAAACATTTAGGATAGTGCTTGGCACATAATTAACTTTTAGTAACTGTTACATATTGTCTGGTGTGTGTGTGTGTGTGTGTGTGTGTGTGTGTGTGTGTGTTACTTGAGAATTCCCAATTCGAATTATTTCTTTTCTACTGTTCTCCCTTTATGTCCAAGTTATTCAGCTAAACTGACCACTAGACAGTCTCCACAGATTTGTGGTTTGATGCAATGGACCCAGTCATCATTTTCACCCATTTGAGGTTTGTATTTATCCTAAGTGGCCCTCATGGATTTATTTAAACCAGCAATATCTGCCAACATTTTAAATGGTGACATGATTTCTCCCATAAAATCTCCTAGCCTAAATGACCCTTATTGTGATTTAATGGCACAAGAACCACTTAAATAATTTTTGATGTCATTCAATTATCTCCACAGTAAAGACAGTCCAGAAGCTAAAAAATGAAATTAGCTTGGTGCCCTGATATGATATAAATGTAGACTGCAAACTCCTCATATTCCTTTAGGAGCATACAGACCTTATTTTTCATACATTCCGGGAAGCTGAGTGATATTTAGAATGCTGCCAAATAACTTAAGGAGCTCAGCTTGTTATGGAAATATTGAGTTATACCAATATATTGGAAAAATATAAAATTTCATATTTTTTAAATTTTTTTGAGATAAGGTCTCACTCTGTCACCCTAGCTGGAATGCAGTGACTTTACTTCTGCCTCCCAGGCTCAAGTGATTAACTGATTCTACCTATCCCCGCCCCAGTGCTCCCTTTATGTGGGACTACAGGCACGCCACCATGCCCAGCTAATTTTTGTATTTTTGGTGGAGGTGGGGTTTCACCATGTTGCCCAGGTTGGTCTCCAATCCCTGAGCTCAAACCTCTCAAAGCACTGGTATTGCAGGCATGAGCCACTGTGCCCAGCCAAAAAAAAAAAAAAAATTATTATTGTTTAGTAGCAAAACATCATAAGAGAAATACAAAAGCTAGAAGTCAGAAGGCAAGAAGACTAGCTGACTTGACCGCATAAAAATATACAGTGTACTTGGGATGGAGGAGGAGGTACAGAAGAGTGTGCATAGAATATAGTTCTAAAGGGCACATAATCTATTAACACTGGCTACCTCTGGGGAACGGGGGAGAGGAATGATAAAGAAATTTTATATTTTAGTTTTATATTTATATATCATGATCAAATAGAAATGCAATATTTGGTAATTACAATAAATGTAATTATTTCCTAATAATGTCTATTTTCTAATCCTGTGGCAGGTGTGCTGTGCTTCCTAGGTCTGAAGGCCTTGTGAATGACTGACTTCACACTTCTACACACTGGTCTTCCTAACAGTGTAGTTAAATATGTTGGAATTGTTGGTATAATGTGGAGTTTCCTGTGTCCTGGCAGGCTCTCACCCAAGACAAGCAAAATACCAATATCACCAAACCTCCCTATGGAACCGAGAGGCTGTGCTCGCTGAAGCATTCTGCAGCCTGGTATCCTCTAGTCTTCTCTGCTGAGAATATATCCTTTGAGGTTATCACAGTAACCTGAAGCTTCTCGAAGGTTTACGTGTGACATTTTAACTTTTTGTCAAACCCAGCCCTCTGGGTTTTATAGAATCAAAGAGCATGTCCATTAAAATCACTGGTGCAAATATAAAGAGTATCAGGTATATACGCCACACAGAATCCATCCACTACCTAGTAACTGCTCATACTTTTCTGTTTTTATGCTGAAATGGGTAATAAATCCCATGTAATAGATCTGAGAGACCCCATCTCTCCTGTCAAACTATTTTGTTTAGGAAAGAACTATATAGCTAAAACTTAATACTTAAAGGCAGAAACTCTAAAATCAAATGCAGTATTATATTTAAAAACTTATCTTAAATAAATAGTTAAACTATAATAGACTAGCATATCTAGAAATTTTTTAAATGGCATGAGTTTTAAAAATTAACCAAACTTAATTAAATCTGGGGATATAGTAATATAGAAACCCTAACAGTTTTAAGGATTTAATTTCAAAACTAAACCTTATAAAACTGGCACACAAAGCCAATAGCAAGTTTTGAAAGACAAAGTAAAAAAAAATGTAGGTTGGTCACAATACAGACGATAAAACTATCATTTGGGATCATAAACTAAGAACATATATCTTTCCATTCAAAGTTGATCTTAGTTCACTTGAAGTAAATTTGCAGACTATAATTCCAACAATCCATGGGAAGATTTGAACGTAGAAAATGCTGTTTCAAAACATATTCCTCTAAAGTGACTTTATGAGGTGCAAAAAGTATCTATGGATGTCACATACATGAGTTGCTGTCTCCTTAATTCTAACTTGTAAAAACATTTCTGAACGATTCAGCAGAAAAGATACTCAAAACAGCATTCATCAAAGCTGTCAATAGAAGAAGGCTTTAAAAATTAATCTGTCAATATATTAAAAATAGCCATTTAAAGATGTATTCTTCTACAAATTTATTACTTATAGCCTATCGAAATTTTTCAAACTGAGAGGTATAACTTGCTTTTCATGCTAGCTTTTTATTATGCAAATCACATATTGCTGGAACAAGTGTTGTCTTATAAAGATACACACATTCTTGACTAATTTTAACCTAGAAGATGGATAATATGTATTGGCATTTATAATTTAATAATTCCTAATGCCTTTGATAAAGAATAATTTAAGAATAATGATATAAGAAATAATAATTCTTAATGCACTTAATAATTCTTATGCCATACAACATCTTCCATAAAATTGTTTTAGGGCTTTGTGTCTTTTTTTTTTAGCTTTTTACTACAAATAAGTAGTATAACATTTCCTACATCAGCAAATCTTTAGCCATCCTCACATTCTAATTTGTCTTCAACAGCAACATGTTGCTTAATTACTCTATTTCGGAGTACAATAATTATGCTTTATTTTTTGTAAAAATGGAGATAAAATCACATACAATATCCATATAATGTGCCATAAGCCTTGAATAATTCTTTTTTATAATGAAATGTGAAAAATAAATATAATTAGAAAGCTTTATTTAACCAATACCTAACTCATTTATTTTCCAGAATCACAGACTATCAAGTAAGAAGAGACTTATAACCCATATGTTCTAGCCCTGATTCTGTCATTAACCAGATCAGTGACCTTGAAAATATTGATTACTTATTTGTAAAGTTGGATTGTTAAACTAGACAATGTGTAATTTTCAATTCAGTGAACTTTCTTATAACAACAGACAATGGGAACAATTCCAGAATTTAATGCATCCAAGTTGAAGCTTAAACCATTAGAAGCTATAGTTTTAATAGTTTGTAATCATCCAGATGGTTCAGTTTAGCAGGTGTGCCTGATTTGATCTTAGTTTGTTTACCCCGTGAAAACTGTAGATAATTAAGCTTCTAATATATATTCCCAAAATTATTTCTTCTACTGACTCATGTCAACAGTGGAAAACACTGGACTTTGACTAATATCATCTTGGTACTGAAGCATAAGCAATTTCAACAATTAGGGAGGTTTGTTTTAAAAGTATGATCCTTAATATATCTCATATTCATTAAATCTGCAGATAGATTGATAGCTATATACAAACACATATAATGTGTATGTGGCCTGTGGGCTCATGTGTATGTTTGTGGAGTGTGTGTGTGTGTGTGTGTGTGTGTGTGTGTGTAGAGAAAGAGAGAGAGAAACAGAAAGAAAGAGAAATGACAAAAAGAGAAGAAAATGAGGGATTAAGGAATTGTTTGGGAGCATGTGTTTAGCAGTGCCGAGGAAAGAAATCTTTTTTCTAAAAAGTTTTCACCAATATAATATCAGTATCGGGAATAACTCAAAAACCTCTGAGATACATCTCAATGGTAATATTTTACATGGGTTTCTCTCGGAGGAGGAACAAACTGCACCAAACCCGAAGTTTTATTTCTTAATGAGTAAACAGGACGGCTTTTGGAGTCAGAAATTATGAGCTCTGCAACTGGGAACTTACCTAAATTTTTCATGAGTTTAAATTTCCTAAAGTACAAAATAAAGATAATAATAATGATAGTATTAATAATAACAGTAATACCTATTTCATAGAGCTGTTTGACAATAACAGTAGGCAATGTATAATTAGGCAACATATATTACTTGGTGTTAGTTTTCTTTACAGAAAGTGTGAAATCAATTTGCATATGACAAAGTTACAACCCATGTGTAAACTAATAGATAATTAGGCCAGTTTAATCCTGTTGACCTTTACCTGGCCAAATGTAAATATCTCAGTGCAGCCCTGCTACTCCCTTGCACTCAAGTCAGCTCTGCTGAATTTTGTGTACTTTCTTAAATAAGTAAATTAAACATTTGGGTAAACCAGTTTAATGATGAGAAAATACCAGACAGAATGAAATTGAATGACATTCTAAAAAATACTTTCCGTTTCATGACCTTGCACTTTGGAAGAGTACTGGCTCTTCCAAAGAGCAAAAATTTCTCAGAAAGACTGAGAAATTCACATGCTAGAGGAGACTAACTAGGCATGCTCACTAAATGCAACACCCTAGGTTGGATTCATTAACAGAAAAAGACTGGATTCCATTAGTGGAAAACCTGTTGATATCTGAATAAAGACTAGTCTAGTTAATAAGATTTTATCAATGTTAATTTCCTAGTTTTGATGACTGCCCCATAGTTATGTAAAATACTAACATTAGGCAAAGTTGGGCGAAGAACATGAAGGAATCTCTGTACTATCTTTGCAATCTTTCTGCAAACCTCAAGTTATTTCAAAATTTTAAAAAAATTAAAAAAAAATGGGTGAAATCTGAGAGCTAACACTTCCTATAAGTTCTCTGGCCTTTGTTACTAGTCTCCATGTTCTTTCTCCCAAATCTTTGCATCTAGTCTCGTCTCACAACATAAGGCTTTCAGCACCATCTCAAACTCGCCTATGTTCTTGCTTCCAACCATAAGCCAAGTAAAATGGTTAAACATATTATACCTACACTTAACCAGGTGCATCTTCTTAGGTTTCAAATAAGTGACAAAAATAGAAAATTTGTGGTTTAGGAACTGTCAGTGTTGTGGACAGAACTCATTCCAGTTAAGTTCTAAGAACACAACATCTTTTATTACTCTAATAAATTAACCAGCAATGACAGTTTTGTGGCAATTAGGTTATTTCAACTTTTTCCCATAAAGACACATCATTAGGTTATATTTTTAAACCTCCATATGTCACCCAAACTTAGGCAGAAAGAAACATGCAATGCAATCTTTATGACAGATTTTCTTAAATTCACCAGTTTTCCCATTTCTCCTGACATTTTGTTGAAATTTTAATACTCTACACTTTGGCATTTGACAGGTTTGCTTCAAACTAGCTTTGTTAAGCAGGAGCATATGTTTTAAAATGGCAAACTATGTCCCCCTCTTTTTTTATGTGAGAACTGTGGGTCAATTTAACGAGACAGGTTTTTAAACAATCTGTGATATCAAAGAAGGGTTAGTAGGCTATGCTCCTTGCAAAGCAACTTAAGCTTTTAACTTATTTAATCACTGAGATATTCTCCTGGGTGGTGGGAGCAGGGGAGAGTTGGATGTGAAATATTTCACAGTGGAATAAGGCCTTGTTCTATTTGAAATACAAATTCTGAATTCTCATATGGATTAGAAAACATAACATCATCGCTAAAAAAAGAGCATGTAATATTAGCATTAGGAATCATGCCCAGAGAGAAAATGGGGACAACAAATTAAGAAATGTCTTTATCTTTCTTTCTATATGCAAAATGTAAGTAAACATGTTTCATTATTTCTCCGATTAAAACGATAATAGGTACTGACCCACAAAAGTTGGTTACAGATATCAACAAGATGTAATGGAAAAATTTTGCTTTTCTAGAATGTAAAAGGCAAGAAATGAAAACAAACCACCAAATCAGGAGACTCAGCATTCACTGATCTAAGAAGGCACTGACTCTAAGAAGGGACTGACTGCTATTATGTTCCCACACCAGGGAGCATTTCCTAGCCCTGTAACCTACGCTAAGTCTTCTGCTATCTGTGCAGCACCTCAAGACTACAGCAGAAAAATTGACAGCAGGATTGGTGACAGATTTTGTGGGTGCAAAATTAAAATGTGGGGTCCCTTGCTCATAAATTATTAGGAATTTCAGTACCATGACAGCAGAGTATTAATGTGAGGCCCTTCTCACCATGGCCCCTGTGTTCCAGGCCCCTCCTCCTCATGGCCCCTGTGTTCCAGGCCTCATGCCCATGGAGCCAACACTGCTAAAATCTAATTCTAAGGGAAGACAGAGCTGTGCTCAAAGCTCATTTCTGATAGGCACAAAATGTTTATCTAGGACCTTGAGAGAAGTACTATGTGATAGTATTTATGATTATCCTTGCCTCTTCTTCATATGGAAATGATCAAATAGCTAAGTAAACAAGAATAATAATAATATTTTGAGCTAAAGAATACCTAGTAACTTTTTGGTATAACGCCTCCATTCTTTGAAGAACTTAATTGAAATCTGGTACTTGTCAATGGCTCAGACTCAGGTCTCATGACCCCAAATCAATGCTCCTTCAGTAACAAAATGGTGCAAGAGAGGTTGTTAACAGCTCAGGCTTTGGGAGCAAACAGCGTGGGACCAAATTCAGACTCCACCACTCTGTGTAACCTTGGGCATGTTGTTTAACTTCTCTATGTTTCACTTTCCAAATCTGGAAATGTGATTACTGATAGTACTTTACAAGATTAAATTAACTACTTCATATAAGCAATTCAAAACACTGACTGGCACGTAGAAAGTGTTTAAGAGATGTTAGCTATTCATAGTTCATGCTTCACTTACAGAAACAGCCGTTTTTGAATGTCTATAGATAATCATTTTGATTAGTAGGTGAAATGAAAGCTAAATTAGAGGGTAAAGTAAATCTATAGCTAGTTAAGTAAATTCATAAAAAATTTATTAATGGGTTGACATTTATGTGACAGAGTGCATTATTCTTGTATATTATTCAAACTTTTTATTAACAATTCAGATAAAATGTACGTAATATGGTTATAAATGTGTTAACAGTATAATTCTGGGATGAAATTCTTTTAATTGGGATGCAGAAATGACTGCCAGAAGGACCAAAGTAAACAAGATTAAATTTCTTACACAGATCTTTTTTAAAAAAATAAAAATAAAAACATGAAAGGTATCTGGTTGAAAATTTGACTGAAAGCTCCATTTGAAATCACAGGATACCTGATTTCCCAGAAATAAGTATAACAATCAAGTTGCATTAATAGTGTATACAGTGAAGGAAAGGGTAATGGGGCCAAAAGGAACTGCTAAGGTATAAGATTTCTCTATATACTCCTTTTTATAACTCCATAAAAATGTAAAAAAAAAAAAAAAAAAAAGCCACACACCCATTTTTAGCATGTGGGCAGTACAAAAAGGCCACGGGCTGGATTTGGCTTATGACTCATAGTTTGCCAACTATGGTCTTAACATTCTCATCCAACTAAAAAGCAGGAGCAACCGTCAAAGCATACAAAAAGCAAGACTCTACTATTTGAGGCCTGAAAGAACCACTTTAAATATAAAGATACAGACAAAATAAAAATAAACAAAGAGAACAATATTTATTATGCAAAAAGTATGGATAATGTCAGAAAGGTTATTTTAATATCCTATAAAATGCACTTTGAGAATAAGAATATTACCAGAGATAAAAAGGGACATTTCATTATGATAAATGAGAAAATTCATAAGGAAGACCTAGTAATTCTCAGTGTATATGCAACAAATAATGGTCTTAAGATAAATAAAGCAAACATTTGCAGAATCAAGGAAATATAAAATACAAAAACATAGTAGGAATTTTTATACTTCTCTCAGCATTTGATAGAGCTAGAAAATAAGCTAATATAAACATAGAAAGTATGAACAACCACATTAACCATTTTGATCTAATTGTCACATTTAGAACAGTATTAATAACCTTCAACTGCACAATACACATTTTTAATGCATGGTATATTTACCCAAGATGGACAATTCTCCATAAATTTTAAAAGGATAAAAAATATAAAACAAACTACAAAAGTATTGAGTTAAAAATTATTAAGAATACTATATATAGGAAAACGCCAACTAACTGGAAGTAAAACAATACAATTCCAAATAAATTATAAGACAAAAATGAAATTACTAAACCAATTGGAAAATATTTTAAAAACAGCATGAAAATACATTAATATTTTGGGAAAGCGAATAAAGCAGAGTATATAAGAGGGAAACGTGTTTCTTTAAGCTCTTATAGTAGAATTCAAGCAAGATTTCAAATCGGTGGCTCAAAGTATCACCTTAAAAGAAGCTAGAAAATAATAAGCAACATAAATACAAAAGAAGTGCAGGAAGAAAATAATAAGAGCAGTAATCAATGAAATAAAAAATAGAAAATAGAGAAAACTAACAGAGTCAGAAGATGATTCTTTGAAAATACTAACAAAATTGACAAATATCCAGCAAAACTGATCAATGATAAAGAGAATACAAGTCACCATACTAAGAAAGAAAAGGGATTATTGCCACAGACACTATAGACATTAAAAGGATAATAGGAGAATACTGTGAATAACTTTATGCCAAATTTCAACATCTTAGAATAAATGGAAAAAAACCATTGAGAACTAAAATGTACTAAACTAAATACGACACATGAAGAAACAGAAAGTCTGATCTGTTTAAAGTTCCATATCTGTTAAAGATATTGGATTTGTCAAGAACTTACTCAAAAGAAAACTTCAGGCCCAGATAACTTTAGCTGGAAATCTATCAAACATTCAAAAACGAAGAAAATGTCAAGTTTACAAATTTTCAGAAAATAGAGAAGGAAGATGGATCACTGTCCCCACTCATATTTTGAGGCCAACATAACTCTAATATCAGTCCTAACAAAGGCATTTCCAAAAAAAAATAAATAAATAAATAGGAGTTACAATCCAATATCCTTCATGATGCAAAAATCTTCAACAAAATATTAGAATATCACATCTAACATCATGTAAAATGACCATTTATAATGGCTGCATAAGATTTATCCTAGGAATGCAAGGTTGAGATAGGTTTTTCATTAAAAATTAAATAATATAACCCACCATATTAGCATAATGAAGAAGAAAGGATATGATAATCCACTGAAGGGGCTACTTATCCTTCATCTTTGGTAAGGTTGGGAAGGATGCTAGCTGATAGCTGGAGCCCAATTTCTTTATGAAGGGATGGATATACTTTATATTCTGCGAGTTTCTAGCCTTACAAAACACAATAGTCCCATTTTTCCCCTTCTATCTTTCCATAGTTTGAAGAGCTAGTGATGACCTGAGTTTGAAGGCAAAAAATAAAGGAGCTCCTTGAAGATAGTAAATGATTAACAAGCATGATTGGGACTGGCTATTCCTTATTCATCCAACTATTCATCTATCCATTCATTATTCAACAAATGGTTCTGAGATTTACAATGCTTTGCCCTCAGCGCTTTGGGCATAATGATTAAGAAAATAATCATCATACTCACCTAATGGAACTGACAGTCAGGAAAAAAAGCCAGACATTTATTATAAAATAACACATATAAGTATTGCAATTGTGCAAACTCCTGTGAAGAAATGTTACAGGTACTTTCAGAGAGGGAAATTAAGAAAGGTTTTGCTAAGAAATGAAATCTGATTTTAGATTTGAAGGTGTGTAGGAGTTAGCTAAGCAAAGAAGGGAAGAAAATATACTGTAGGCAAAGAGAAGAGTGAGTAAAAAAATCCTTGAGGCTATTCAAGAAAATTTTTTTCTGGTACAATGACTACCCTCTCTGGATCTTAAAGAATGATTGGGCTGAAGAGCCAAGACTGCCCACTCCAGCCTGTATACCTTCTACCTTGCTGTCATCAAAAGGTAATTCTCTCCAACTCAATGTGATTTGCAAGAATATAATAAGTACATGATCTTTGGAGAATTTGTGATCAAGATTTTAAGTGGAAGGTCCAGGAAATAATGTCAAGGAGAAGTTTCTATTTTCTGATCTTCTCTTCCTGCATTCCATAGCCAAAGAAAAAAGAGAGAAACTTACTTTCTTTGAGTGGAAATTTTAGACAATTGTCTTCTATGTGGCATATTGTGCTTCAGAAATTGTTCTGATATTTTGGGCTCTTATAGCTGTACACAATGGTTAACCAAGAAGCTTAAAATACCAGAAATTAGGCCTAGAAAAATAACAGCTCCATCAGGAAGTGGAAAACCACACTGAGCCCAAGTAAACCCCATCCATTCCTCCCAGGAAGGAGTTAGATCACAGCCTGCTTGGACTTTACTAGGTTAGAGTACTGTGATTAGAGGGACTGAAGATTTCTCCTGGCTTCAGGACTGTCATTCAACTCCTATTTGGCAATGAAGAATTGGGCAGATCATTTGCCTTTTTCTTTCTGGAAAAACGGATACAGCATTCTCCTCATCTCTGGTTTCCCAGAAGAGAGAGGTTGTTAAAACGAGAATAACAAACGCACTTTTGTTAATAATGAATCCTTTCTGTGGCTCTTGAAAGAGTCTTTTTACATACTTTCTCTGAATTCTTTCCACGGTTTTCCAAGCCTAGTAAAGTATCAGTAAGTATATGTTAAATTGATTATCAGCCTACAGGATGCCTGTTTTTTGAGCCTGTACTGTTTTTATTAACTAAATGAGAGAGTATCACCAGCATAGTTGAATTATCAAACTCTGTGTTTGTGTTAGTCATTTCATAATGTATTTACATATCAAAATATCACATTGTACATAGTAAATATACTCAATTTTATTTGTCAATTATACCTTAATAAAGTTATAAAAAATAGCTTAACACATTACCAGATTGTAATTAGACTTTCAGGAGTAAATTAATTCCAATCTCAACAGTTCCAAATGTGAGTTTTAAATTCTTTAAGCCCTAGTCTCCTTATCTGTAAAATAGGAATGACATTATACCTGTCCAAGGGGCTGCTGTGAAGATTAAATGAGATGATAAATGTAAAGAGCTTACCTAGAATGTGTAGCACAAAATGACATTCTGAATAGTAGCTATTGCTCATCTTACATTGAAGATATTTCTTCAAAACTTAAAACAGCCTTTTTGTTAAACCTTAAGGTACATTTTATCAATGTATCTTCACAATCAAAAAATTTTATCCTGTTAGCATGACCTTCACTTAAAGAACTAATAAGAAAACAGTGGAATTAGAAAGACACAGTCAAATAACTTTTCTGCATCTATAAGTAATCTATAATTCTTTCTGTCTTCTGCTCACTTATTAAAGTGATTTTGATACAATTATAATTCAAAGCAGCCACAATTTTACAACTCAAGGCCAGCTCATCTGTAATAGATGTTTCCCATTTCTGTCCACCAACCTTTAGCATTTGGCAGTACATTTAATTAAATTTATACTCAATAGTACTTTATGTAAGTGTTTTACGTATAAGCAAAATTCTTCAATATGTAGCCATAATAAATATTTATTTCTAAAGGTAGCAAAAAGTGGCATGTGAAATCAATTAATATAACAATGAGAGTGGCTTTGTCTCTTAATTAAAAATAAATCTTTTTTAAAAAGTCCTGTTTATCAGAAACAAATTTAAGAAACAAAGTGAGTAGCAGTTATTTAAAATATTCTTGACTGATTTATGGGTATTATGCTGACAATGTATAAACACTTCTCTTAATAACAAGGACTGAAAGGGACACAAGAATCACTTCCTGTATTAAAACAGTTTAACACCTTAACGCCCAGTTCTGACAGTGCTCATATGACTTTAGCATCATTTTTTCTCGGTATATTTTAAATGTAGTTGTAGCTTGTTGTTATGCTGATTGAGAGCATGACACCTGAGAATAGACTGTCTGGGACTGAATCCTGACTTCACATCTTATTAGCTGTGTGACCCTTACTTAATCTCTTTGTGACTCATTTTATTCTCATAGGGTAGATACACCACAATGAGAAAATGAACATAAGGCGTTTAGTACACAGTAAGTGTTCAATAATTGATAGAGGTAGATAGATGATAGATAGATAGATAGATAGAGACAGATAAATACGACCATAGGATAATTTACATAAAGTACCTAATACATTTGTTTAAGTAGCCAGAAATCACTTATCAAATGGTTTGTGGCAAGGGTTATACATTCCAGCAGAGGGTCATATATATTAGGGGATTTCTAATTTCACTATTTTGTATTTTCTCTTGAGAGGACCTATATCTAGAGTAAACTTTGTGAAATTAGTTAAATTGATAAATTTCCTGACTGGCTGTCATATACAAAGCAGTAGAAGAGATAAGATAACACAGGACATAATCCTTCCTTCAATAAGCATAGCAGTCAAAGTACTTAGCTGCAAACAACAAAAACTGACTTTGGCTAAATTAAACTCATAATGAACAGATCATAGAAGGCACAGGACCCACCGTGGAAACTATGCAGTCAGCAACAATGCCCAAATGTACAGGGCAGAAATGGTCCTGTGAAGTTATCAGTGCTGCCTCCACTGAGCATGTTTCCACCGCAGATACCATCAGCATGTGCCACTAAACACTGCTTGCCATCCACTGCCACAGCTGCCATTCTTAGGCTGGATTTCTCCATAGACACTGTTTTTTTGTTTGTTTGTCTGTTTTTTGTTGTTGTTGTTGTTGTTGTTTTTGTTTTGTTTTGTTTTGAGACAGAGTCTTGCTCTGTTGCCAGGCTGAAGTTCAGCGGCACGATCTCGGCTCACTGCAGCCTCTGCCTCCCAGGTTCAAGCAATTCTCCTGCCTCAGCCTCCTGAGTAGCTGGGACTACAGGCGTGTGCCACCATGTCCAGCTAATTTCTGTATTTTTAGTAGAGACTGGGTTTCACTACGTTGGCCAGGATGGTATCAATCTCTTCACTGTTTTATTTTTTGCCACCAATTTCCAATTCAAAGTTAAGTGATTGGCAGTGCCTTGGTTTTGCACCTGCCTTCTAGTTATAAGGGTGCCTGAGAAGATGATTCTCTGACTTTTTAAACTTCTGTTATGGAGGTGGGTTCTGTCTCATAAAGTAAGGAATTCTACAAATATAGTGTTTGGGTATGGGCCAGGCAAAGAAATGTCCACTGAAAGCATACACTTTAGTAGGTAGGATTTGATGAAGTTATCATACAAAGAGGAATGCGTTAATTATATGTTAGATACATAAACGAGGAAACAATATGTACACTGATTAAATACATGGGTTCTAAAATCAGAATGACCTCCGTTTAAATCCCAGCTTAGCCACTCTGCTTGATACTGGGTCCTTACTTACCACAAACTACACTTTCCAGGCTCACTTTTTTCTATGGTTCTAAACATGATACAGACTCTGCCATCAGATGTACTTGCGGGGGACTTGAATTCAGGACTGGGTTGAATGGAGAGAGAAGTATGGCACAGAACATCTGCTGTGCTAATGCAGACTACATAAGAAGCACTGTGGTTTCCGTCTAGCAGCTAGAGCAGTGACTACTTTATTCAGCAGGTGCTCCCAATATACCAGCAGGAATAGCAGCTGCCTTGGCAATACATGACTGGGCTGTAATTTTGGGAGTCATCTCTAAAAGCACAGCTCACATCTCTTTCTTCATTCCAGTCAATAATTCCTTAACCCATATAATCCCCTTCTGTTGAAACTAGCTTTATTGGATTCAATCTTCTTCAACTAAACCTTAATCAATACATTCACTTGCTAACATGGGTGGCCTTAAGTGAGTTATACAACTTCTCCAAGACCCCATGTCCTTATCTGTAAAGAGGAAATAATATATGTAGCTGCCCCATAAGAGGGTTGGGTGAGATCTTGTTTGTAAGTACACAGCACAAGATCTGGCACAAAGTAAGCATTAAATACAGGGTAGTTACTACCGATGGTGATGGTGATAATGTAATTTTCATGGAGCTGAGCAGTGGAGGTGTGAGCAGGGGTAGATGTTAGATTCTGGAGGCTATCATGAAGAATGATGTATTCGGTTTGCAAAAACTAGCACGCATTATTGAAAATCTATGGAAAGAAAAACATCTTCAAGCAGTAACACAGGAAGCCAAGTCTAGAATCAGAAAAGTCAGTCTTTGTTGCAGTTCAATGGGCTGCAACTATCAAACAAAAACAACAGGAGGTTTCTGGAAATGCTTCAGGGAAGGTTTGTGGGTCTATTTACGCCTCTGGCTTATGATGTTCACATCAGGTTTCACACAGTGCTCTTCAGCATTCACTAAAAATAAGAAATCCGCAAATGTGGCATTTTCACCTAATTAGGATCAAGTATAAATGAAGCCCAGCCAAGAAGGGAGTTTTTGCAGGATGACGGCATTGTTGGCACCTTTCCTGAGCCTAAAAGTAAACTAAGTAAACACGTTTGCACTCCCACCACCCTCCCGCTACGAAATTTGCCCACAGAGAGATTTATAATATGTTGTGAAGACCTAAACTGCCTTTTTCAGATCTAACGGGAAATTTGAAGGCAGGGGGAAAATTAGCATTAGAAACTTAAAAGAAGGTGTCCATCTTCTTAAGAAAGGTAAATAGACACAATGTCAGTTTTTGAGTAGAGCCTTATCAAACACTCAGTGTCCTGAGAGACATAGGAAATCATTTAGGCATTAAGAAAATGCTTCACTTTTGAGAATCCATAATGAGAATCAGTATCCTTGTAACTGCTCCTGGCTGTTCTTTGAGTTGAAAGCTGAGCCTTGTGCCAACACGTTCCTAAGCTTGACAGCTGTGCTTACCACCTGGTCAAAGGGGTGAGTTGTTCTCAGGCTCTGGGCTCATTTAGTTACAAGTCGGCTTCTTACACGTGAAGGATTGGAAGCCAGTGGATTCAACTTACTGAGGTTTTACATAGAATTTATATTGATTTTTTCAATGTTACAGGGTAAAAATGTAATAGGGGGTGGTGTCTACTGCTAAAAGACTTCCCCTCAATCTCTCTCTTTGTATCTAAAATTCTAGCTTCCAAAAGGTGTCTACTGATTCATGTGAAAGTCTTGACCTCTGCCAGGATGATACAGGTAGTCTACCCACACTCCGTCCTCTGGGCCAGCAGTCATTATGGTATACACATGCCATTCACTAACTGTTTCACTTCGCACACTGTATCAGAAACAGTCTAATGGTGTCTTGAGGGAAATGAACTCAGAAGGTGGGTTTTCACTTGTGAGAGTGGGAGATAGTAACTTGATAACATTATGAATTATGCTTCTTTCTGGTTTTTCTACTTAAAAATAATAAAATAATAATTTGCAAATACAAAAATAACTATATTTCAATTCTAAATGTACTTGGGGTCCCCTTTACATTTTATCATACAAAGAGGAATGCGTAGAATATATCTACCAAGAGATGAATACATTCAGGGCAGGATTTCATTATTCTTATTAATGTAATAGTGAAACTTACAACCGATAGTATTTAAGGGTAGAAAACAGTTATTTGCCATAGTGATACCTTATAAAATAGATACCCTGCACTGCTATAAGATCTGTTCAAGGCTTACCTTGTACAATAATTGTAATGCCTCTTAAGTATTAAATTATATCTGCCTTTAACCCATTAATTTTACATTAGAAAAATTCTGCCTATGTAACATTTAAGTCGCATCAAATGTCATGAATGTAAACCAAGTCTAAAGAAGTGATACTATAAAACATTCATCCTGGAAGTTTAAGTAGAAAATTTCCTATGGCACAATATCCAACTGTATATTCTCTATGACGTGCAAACTGAGTATTTCAATTATACATTCTTTATGATGTGAAAATTCAACTTTTATGCATTCATCTTATATATTAGAGTATTCAGCAGACTTTTCTGAGATGACGGAAATGTTCTATTTGTCTCTACTGTCCAGTACAGCAGTCACTTGTTACATATGGCTATTGAGCACGTGAAAATATGCCTCCTGTAAATGGGGCATTAAATTTTTAGTTTTAAGTTTAATTAATTTACATTTAATTTTACATACCATATAGAATAGCATAGTTATATATATCATATAAAAATTTATGTTTATATACACATATATATATACATTCATACATATAAAATCATGGTTGTATTTAATGATACAGCCTCAATCATATACAGATTATAACACTTAGAAACACAATAGAAATAATTTATGTTCTAAAATAGGCAACTGGTTACACAAATTATGGCTCATTTAAATGTAGATACTAGGGAGGAACTGCAAATTATATTCTAAAGAATATTTCAGAAAATAAGATATATGTAATAACACTCTTAAATTTTTTAAATGAGGTTAAATATTGCATATGCAGTTAAATATTAATATGTGTATTTAAAAAGGTGAGTTCCAGTTTATGACAGCATATTTACCTTTCCCGCCCTACTCCAATCTCTCAGGAATAACTCTAAAAGGAAGGAATAGTAATAAATTCACACTAGCATTACAAAATGGAAAAGTATGCCATCATTTAGCCAAAAATATTGAAAAATGTAGAAAAGTTAGAATGTAAATGAGGTTACATAGATTCAAAGATGAAAAAGAGAAACATCAACCTAAAAAAGGATTTGGATGAAGCAGGGCTAAGGAGAGAGCCAATCTTCCCACTGAAGTCCAGAGCAGTGACTTTCAAGCTGTGGTCCCTGCACCAGCAGTATCTGTACGGCCTGGGAATTTGTTAGAAATGCACATTCTCAGACCTCACCCAGGTCCACTGAGTTAGAAGGCCTGGAGATGGGGCCCCAGCAATGTGGGTTTTAATAAGCCCTCTAGGACATTCTTCTGCCCATTCACATGTGAGAATCACGCTCCAGAATACTCATTCCCAATGCTGGCTGTTCATTATAGTCACCTGAAGAACTTCTAAAATTGCTAATTTAATAGGCCTGTGGTGTGGCCTAATCATTTGAATTAAAAAAAAAAAATCCCCAGTGATTTTATAATATGCAGCAAGGTTGAGAACGTATGCTCTAGAGAATTTCCAAACTCAGTCAGCAAGTTCAACCTGAGAGCGTGTCCATGGATCTGCCAGACTGGTTCTCTTTCTCTCCTACAACTGGCTGTGGTGCTTTAACCCAGGATTACAATGTAAGAAAGCCCCTTAACAAAGTGGGGGCTGCCTAGCTCCTAATTTAGATATTGGACTGAAGAGAATCAGGACAGAGTTTCAGATAGCTCTGGGCATTTCTATAAATAGAGGGGAAAAAATGAATCCCATTTCCTCCTAGGAGTGAGAGTGAAATAATCTGAGGTGCAGGAGGCCCAGATGAAAGTTGTGGTTATCTGTGAAAGGTCCTAGCACACTCTCTTAAAGAGGGAGACTGGTGAGCATGCCCAGATCTCCTCCTGTACCACCCTCTTCAGCAAAGAGGCTGGCTACGGAAACCATCATGTTAAAGTGCTGAGGAAATGCACATAGGTTTTAAAAACCCATTTGAGATACTTGATCTGGTCAAATTCGTCTTTTATTTACAAACATGAAATGAATTCCAAGATCAGCAGACATCTGAAGAAAATCATCAGCATGAAAAAAGAAAGACCAAGATAAGCCAACATACATCGTCACAAAAAGAAAGAGAAACACAGCAGAAAACGTGTAAAATAACTTAAATTTTCATGTTTAAAACCAAAAGGACATTCCATGAGAACAAGTGACTATGGAAAATGAGTAACCACATAATAAGGAAGAGTTCTTAGAAACTGAAAACATGACTGCCAAAACAAAATATTTACCAATAATAATTTCTTTAGAATAAAATAAATATTAGCAATCTGGAAGATAAGAATTGAAAATTTCAGTTCAGATCCATGGCAGATTTATGCAGGAGACCAACAATCTATTTAGCGCAAACCTCAGAGGGAGAAAACGGAGACATTAAAAGAGGACATTAAACAAATATGATTTCTCTTTACTAGGGGAAAGAACACTTTAGATAGAAAGGGTTTCCTTGTGTTATTTTTAATATTCAATATTAAGACATATCCTTCATACCCAAGTCACTAGTTTACTTTCTAATATTGGAAAAATTGAAAAGGCAGAGTCTTCGAGTCCAGATATACGTCAAGGTCAGAAATATCCACAGGAAATGCCAGAGGTTCAACATGCACATCCAAGCACTTGTCTATGGTCATGAGGGACCAATTGTTAAACCAAGATCACATTCCAACGAAGTATCTTCACACAGCAAGGATGGAAAATAAATTCCTCACTTCCACAACACTGGACACAATTCAAGAAAATATCAAAATAGGACAGTGATGCAAATTAAATGTGTATGCAGTGACACCATGGAGCATTTGCAATGCACTTTGCTTTTTTCTCAATAAGTAATTATAACTAAGCCTCACTGGAGTTTTACAGGAGTATTTTTCTAATTTAAAATAACTCAAAGATCACCTAAAATATTTATCAGCTTCATTATGTGACACCTCCACTTTACACCCCCCTTTCACACACATACATGCACAGACACATGCACACATACCTTCTCTTCTGTTGAGCCTTAAGAAGATCAAAATATTCAAGAAGGTTTAGATTATTCAGAAAGACAGAAAAATATTAGGGTTTCAGCCTTATTCCTCATAGGCACAAGTGTGAGATGTATTCCTATGAGGAAAATCTGAGAGAAGAAAGATTGCTAGCTAAACAACAACAGACCATCAGCAAAACACATACGCTGTTCTACTTTAAATTTTAGCAGGGTTGTGATTTTCATCTTTTCCTAAATAGCGTTGCTCTCAGAGGTATATGCATATGGGATCTGCATCCTCACATAAACCAGGGCCTGCCTAGTTGTCCTTTAACTGAAGTCCTATATATTTTTGCTTGTGCCAAGTAACCCTTAACCTACGGCTACTTAGAGATCATGTAATCCCATCACTTGCTAGTGAAAGAATTCCTTTATTCCCAGCAAATGGTTTTACAGAATACGGCAGCCCATCTGATTTTTCACCAGCTGTAACTGCTATGAACTTTTCTTTTTTTAACTTTCAGCCGAAAATTGCCTTTTGGCATCTTTTACCATTAGTTAATTTTGTCCTTAGGGTACACAGAGTCTACTCTCTTTCCTTAAGAGGAAATTCTGCATTTATTTGAAAATAGCTATCCTGTTCAACCACTGCCATCCTTCCTAGCCTCAGTGTTCCTTCCTTAGGGTAAATGTTCCCTCCATCACTCCAGTTCCTTCTACTGGCTTTCCAGATTCCATGGTTTATATATCATTCATATTTTGGTTGTTCTGATTGCTAAATATCCCTCTTAAAATGTAACTCTAACTGAGCACAGTATTCCAGCAGTAATTTGATAATGATAATGATGATGCTATAATGATAACAGCTGCTACTTATGGAAATATCAGTACCAAGCATTGCACAAAGATCTCTATACTGATTATCTTATTACCTTTAAGGGTCACAATATTGTACAAATGAGAAACTGCAGCTTGAAGAAGCTAAGTGACCTGTTTAGTTAGCTTGAGGAAACCATAATAGACAAGTCTATCTCTATTCAAACAATACCCTCTTAATACTATGCCACATTTGCAAAGAGCCCCACCTGCTCACTACTTCCTCTGTTACAGATGTTTTGAGACTACTGTTATACTCTAAGGTGCTATCGATGTTTACCTGGGGGAGGAGAAACACAATGCACTTTTCATTTTTTTAAGTTATTAAAAATACTGTATTTATGTTTACTGAAATATTACTGAATATATAGCATAACCCAATACAAAATATATTAGCTCCTTGCTATAGTAAATTTGGATGCAATACCTCAAATACTTCAATGTATCAATCTATACTGACCTCTTCCACAAGGATGATTTAGAATAAAATTGTTGAATAAAGAAAATACAGCCTTTATTCCTTCAATAACCCAACAACATGTTGTCTTTATATAATATACAAATTGGAATTCAGTAACACAACAGGCACATTTCTATCTTCTGCCTTCCTAAAGCATGGTGCATATTCTAAGAAGAAGAGATGCTTGTACCAAAACACTCTCACACACTCACAAGGACCTTTTGCTATATCAATCAAATAGGCTTTAGATGACCACCAGGGTTGATTGCCTTCTTTGGCCAATTGAAATGTTAATAAAACCATGAAGTGATTATATTTATAAATGGACTGTTCTTTCACTTAATCCAAATCCAGATGTCAAAATGTTTTAAAATATCCATCTTCGGATTTTGAAGCTAGCTATTAATTATCTTCCCTACAAAGTAAAATAAATTAATTTGCATTTTATACGTACAGCTGGCTGAAACATTCTATGAGGAAGTAGATAGCACTACAGAAAATGAGACTTACTTGGAATGTCAAAGCAAGCGCCAGAATAAAATCTACGAAGGTTGAGAAGGGTGATGCTGGACTCTGGGTCTCCTCGGCTACATTTACTAATCTCATAAGTAGTGCAATCCACAGCAGTATGGGACTTTTAAAATTAACCAAAACTGGGATTATTATAGTAATAATAATTATTAATTACTTTAGTTGCTATTTATTAGATGTCTACCATGGACCAAAGCAATGTGTTAGATTCTTTGTCTAAAGGTCTTCATGTGAGCTTCATAGCAATCTCCTGTGTTAGGTATTATTTCCATTTTACACTTGAAGAAAGATGGTCCACTAAGGGAGTAACTTTGCCAGTGTCTCTCAGGTAATCAGTGACTCTGAGAGGCCAGCAACAATTCGTTTCTGATGCTGTCACAAAGGGCAGTGTGTAGGACGTTTTTCTTTTTCTAAATCTTAAAAGGAGATGCCTGACTGGCTGTCTTAGTAAACACTTTGTGTATCCCTGTGAAGGTGCCTGTGAAAGAGCTGCTGATAAAGTTTTATGTCTTCTAGTTCTTTGTAGATCCCACTATGGCTGAGATTGACTGAAAAATCCACAATGTTGAAAACGAGACACTGGCGCTGGCCAGTCCAACTTACTCAGAGACAAGATGAGACAAAAACACGTAATGAATGAACAAGAAATGATCCTTTGGAATTTCAGTAATTTAAGCAGCTTATCAATGGGTTTAGTTTAGAGAATTCCTTCTTCCTCTTCAGACAAGCAGTTCACATGCCCTAAGTGGAAAACCTGGAACCAGAGTGAAGACTAGATAAGGCAGCTTTTCTCCTGAGGGTGGGAGGAGGGGGGCATAATGAGGCCACGTAGTTGACATTGGTATTGTGTAGCTGAGCTGGCACAGAATACAGCCGAGTATCCCCCTGACCATTCCCATTTCAAAGATATATAATACTTTTACTACCTCCTTTTCACTATTTTTTATATCTGGATGAGACATATTAAGTGGCCTCACAGTGTAATGAGTTTCAATGTCCTCCTGACAATGTGATTAAAACTTATTTTTTTTAAAGAGAGAAATCTTTGATTTGTACTAACAGTTCTAAATTACACTTGGCAGCTTCAGATTCCCAAAGCATCGGCACACCTGGGAAGATTGACTATTTCTGTACTAGAACTCATTCCTAAACAGCAAGTACATTCAAAAGAACTTTGTTTATGTAGGCTTGGGCATAACTTTGTTGTTGTTTGGTGCTTTTTGGGTGATATTTCCCTAGAAAAATATGCAGTATTCCAGTGTCCCTTTCCCAACCTGTACTAAAAGTTTCAGAGAGAGATATAAACACAATGCATACTATTTAGACAAAATATGGTGAGTTGCCTCTGACCACACAGGTAACAGCAACATGTGAGTAAAAGGTGGCTTCAGGAGACAGAATTGGAAAATGCCTAGGAATGGATTTCTCCTTTCAATTTTAGCAGTTAAGTTTCATGGCCTTCATAGTGATAAATATTATCAAGACCCATTTAATTCTGCAAATCTCATGAATTCTATGAAACATCCCCCATCCCTGTATATTTAAGAAAAGTTATGAGGTCAGTGTAGTCCATATTAACCTTTTAGAGCCCTCAGTACTTTATTTCAAGGCTTGCTTTAAACAGCCTTTCTTTAAGATGCTATAGAACTAAGTACTTCATCTTGGCAGCAATTTTTAGCAATGCAATTTTATATTCATATATGTATTGACTTAAATTAGACATTGAGTATCCTTAATCTAAAAATCTGAAATATGAAAGGCTCCAAAATCCAAATCAATTTGAGTGCTGGCATGACACTCAAATAAAATGCTCACTGGAGCACTTCAGATTTTGGATTAGGGAGGCTCAACTGTTAAGTATGGTATAATATACTACTTACAAATATATTGCAAATATTCTAAAATCTGAAACAATCTGAAATTCAAAACATTTCTGGTCTAAAGCATGTCAGATTTGCGATACACAATCTATATATCTATCCCTCTCACCTTAATAAAGGAGGCCAGGGATACTGTATATTGCTATTCGCTATTAGATCTTTAGAACTTATTATGATACCTGGTAAAAGATTAGTGTTCAATAAAAATTTAATGAACAAATACATTCCTGAATGAATGAATGAATGAATGAACAATTAGCTCAATCCTAATGTTCCCTGACTCCAAGCTGCCAAGAGTCAGGTTATGTTATCCTCTCCTGAACTGACCCAATGTACTGATTATTGATATGCTGACAAGGTATTAATAATTTAGCAATGCCACAGTTAGGTTAATGTTCATTTGCCAGAGGGAGGAAAGAAAAGAGGAAAGCAGAGAAAGAAGGGAGAGAAAAACAGAGGGAAGGAGGAGGGAGAAGGACAGAGAGAAGGATAAAGAGAGAGATGAGGGGAGAGATGGGATGGGAAAGATGAGAGAGGAAGAGAGATGGGAGAAAGAGAATGAGAATGAATGAATGCCTAGGGTATGATTAAAGTAAAGCAATGGATGAATAAGGCAGAATGAGAAGCATCAATTGGAGAACTAGTAGTTTAAGGAATGGGATCCTAAATTCACTTCAGTATATTTAGTTAGTAAACAACCTATTTACAACAATAAAGCCTGGATATCATGTATATTATTAATATAACACCATATCTAATTATCTGTAGCAATGATTTGCTAACAGTCTAAATATGAATAAGCCCTGATTTTCCATAAGGCCAGGCTATTTCTTGCTTTTTAGACTAAGGGGTTTTAGAATAAGGGTCTGTTAATCTGGTCCCTCCAAAATCAGTGTCT
The DNA here is from genome assembly GCF_009828535.3 of Hylobates moloch. Classification (NCBI taxonomy): domain Eukaryota; kingdom Metazoa; phylum Chordata; class Mammalia; order Primates; family Hylobatidae; genus Hylobates; species Hylobates moloch. The sequence goes on from NW_026652281.1 coordinate 138,479,455, forward strand.
TTTCTAAGTAAGTCTGTTATCTTCCAAATCAGCACAGAGCCACTGTACCACTAAGTGGCTCAATGATCTTGGACATATCACCTTACCTCCTTGATTTTGATTCCCTGTAGTTGTAAAGATGGAAATATTAATATCGACCTTATTTAACAAGGTGATTGTGAATTGAAGTGAGATATGTAAAGCCTAAAGAATTATCATGTTAATTTTTAAATATTTGAGTCAAAATTATAATTTAATAACAGAAAACACTTGGGTGTTGCCTGCATCCTTAGGCATCCATTCTTTAAAATAAAGAGGCCTTGTTTACTTATCTGAGAGGGTTGTGGAAGGCTTAAATGAAATAATATCCATGAAAGTGCTTCACCTACCTACAACTGTGATTATTTGATATCTCAGAATAATTTTCCTACAAAAAATGCTCTTATGCTCTCTCTGATAGCACATATACCAAAACTGGAACAAAACATACTTTCACCACATAAATTCATGAGTGGTACACAGCAACGTGTTTATTTCAGCATATTCTTACATCAACAATGTGAAATTACAAAATAATTTGAACTTTGTAGAACATTATTATGCTTTCTAAATTGTAGCCGTAAGTTTAGAAAATGCAACATGCAATGCTATCCTAAAAATATTTACATAAAGTTAATCATTGAAATCCTATGGACTAATTTCATTAACTAGTTCTGTAAGGCAAAAATATAATTTGAAAATAATGATGATTTGAAATACGAGTATGCAATCAGTTTCTTCAAAAATACATGTAATTTAATTACCCTGGAAGCTATCTTTTAAATTGGGCAAAAATATCCACAATGTGTCACAAATGCCATATTTCTGCTCACAGCAATGATTTAGTCATGCTGCTTGCCAGAGCTAAAACTCCTCACAAAGGCTAAGAGTACCCTCACAGCAGTCCAGTTACTCATTATTTAGAATTCTGGATATAAAATTGTCAGCTTCCAATTATTTAGTGGGATAAAGATTTAGTGAGATAAAGTATGGAAACACTGCAAAGAAGTGACAGAGACTCAAAACGTTCTTCTACCTCAAACTACCTCCCTATGTGACCTCCAAAATGGAGATGTGTTATACAATCACCATTTTAGCCCACCCAATAGGGCAGCTGACTGAATTATCAATGTGGAAGCTAAAATCATGGCCTAGGAAAGCAAGCACATTGCAAAACAGGTCAGCACAGTAAACAGAATTCACACACACACACACACACACACACATACACACACACACACTCACAATCTTGCTCATCAGATGGCCTTCAGCAAAAAATATACTTTAGAGACTGAAAATAGTCCCTTGAAACAACAACAGAAAACATTCTATAAAACCTTACTCTATGAATGTTTTAACTGATCTGAAAGACCACATTTATTTTGCAATTACAAAGATAGAAAGTTTATGAGAGGCAAAGACAGGACAACTTGTGACACTCTGCCACCTCCACCTATTTTCCAAAGTCTGTTGTAACTGTTTGCACCAATTCCATATTTTAAATGCCTGAAATAGCCCTTGGTCTCCTTCCAGGCTGTTAGCATGTTCCTTTTATTGCCAGATTATTTCTTCCCTAAATATCTCCCGAAGATTTAGGGATGAGACTAAGAGGGTGGCAGCATAACTGAGAAAAGATGCTGTCAATGCCTCCCTCAACCAAATTTAGTGGGCTAGCAGAACCTTTGCAGGGCCTGTGGTCTGGACATGAGCCAGGACCAGAGGCCTCTGCATAAGAACCTTAAAGCAGAGTCCAGTCTAGCTGGATTCTCAGAACGACTTACAGCTCTCAATTTCCAAGGTGCAGTTTTGTTCATCCAGTGGGTACCTCCTTAGGTCCATCATGCAGGCAGCTGTGGTTGTGATTCTAGAAGATAAATAGCAATGATGAGTGTTGTTAGCAGGTCTAAGGCTGGAGCTGGAAATTAAATCTAAGCATCAGAGACAAGACTGTGATTTACCCTAAGTACTAGTGAAAATGACTGATGCAACTTTGGATAACCATATTCCTTTATGAGTCTCACACTGATTCAGAAGACAGAGACTGGACTAAATCTGCATTTCCCAAAGTATGGTCCATTATCTACTTGTATCAAAATAATCTGAGAGGGTTTCTTCAAAAGGCACTTCTCATGCCTCCAGAATGTGTTGGGGAGAGGTGGAGTGGTGCCAAGACTCTATTTTACAAGCATCACTGCTGACTGAGAATATGGGCAAAGAATATTCCCATTTCTCTCACATTTATTTTCTCCTCCTTTCATCAAGATCAGAAAAATGTAATCTATCAATCTTAGTTTTGATCCATCATTTTTCACCTTTCTATACATAGTATAGCATTTTACCAGTGCTTTAATGTAACACACAATCAGCCATTTATCTATACCTGATTTTGGTATTTTATCTATACCTGATTTCTGTCTTGAGTAATCTGATGTTTTCATGATCCCATAGACAGTATACTCCTATGGGATGGCATAGTTGTTTAGAACACTTAGTACCTTTATTATTTTATCACAAATAAATAAATACGTTCTTTCAATTTGTCTTTATATTTCTGTCATGATTTTTTACTAACTTTTCTATTGACCTTCTAGAAGCCAAAAAATATATACATTTAGAGGTTATATATATATATGTATAAGAGTTATCAAGGTATGTTTTCTGATTAATGAGGCATCATAGGATCATGAAAGAACACAAGTTTTAAAACATTCCAAATGTAGGTCCTTGGCACATAGTAGACCCTTTAAAAATTTACATCTGCTGAGGGAAACTAAAAGTAGAAACTAATGTTGAATTTGATCAACTTTAGCTTACTCTAGTGTGAGGGGCACTATACTATGTGTTGGGAACAGAGAAGTAAGATATAGCTCCAGCTTGGGAGAAACGATCTATAGCTAGACATTTTTATTTAAAAGGTCTTGGACAAAATCTAAACCGTAACCCAGGTAGACTAAGCCTATGGAATTCCTGTGTCAGGTGTGGGAGTCTCACTCCTCAGGTGCAGAATGGAAATGTGATTAACTTGAAGTAAGTCATTCTTGGCTCTTTAGTTTGATTTCTGTTTCATTAAGGTTTGTGCTCTGTTAATTCTGTAAGTCTCCTAGAGCTGATGTTTGTCCCAATTCCTTCATTTCTTTCCCCAAGTCCTGTTGGCTCTGCTGCATCGATTCCTTACCATCTCCACTGCCTCCCCTCTGAGTCTACATCCCCAATGCCTTACATCCATATCACTGCAGGAGCTTGGTTTCCCAGCCACTCTATTCACTGCTCCACTATGCATTATCCATCAGATCTTTTAAAAACATAAATTAGATCTTTTCACTCCTCTGCTTAACATTTTCAATGGCTCTTCCAAGATGAGCCAGAGTCCTGGCTGTAGCCTGTTGTATCTGGAATACTCTGGTCCTTTCCTTCCTTCCCAGTATCATCTCATTCCATGTCCTCAATCAATATCTTTCGGCCTTCTTACTTGTTCGCTCTGCCTAGAACACGTGTCTCCCTGATCTTTACAGAGCCCTCGGTCCTGATCCTTCAGTTGAAAATGACCTTTTCTGAGAGACCCTTTCCAAGCAGCCCACCCAAAGTGGCTGCCTTAACTAATGCTCCATCTTATCTTTCTGTTTATTTCCTTCAAGCAATCACCAAAACCTGAAATTATTTTGCTTATTTTTAGCTTATCTGTTTTTAGAGACAGTTTCTTGCTTTGTTGTCCAGGCTGGAATGCAGTGGCACAATCTCAGCTCACTGCAGCCTCAACCTCCTGGTCTCAAGCAATCCTCTCGCATCCTCCTAGAGTGCTGGGATTACAAGCATGAGCACCCATGCTTGTAAATTTTTTACTACTTAGCCATTGGGAAATATTATCCAAAAATGAATTGTATCATAAAATATTAACATAGAGCAAGAAAACATGCACCCAACCTTATTTACGTTTTGTAAGAATCTGTCTTCCAATAAAGTTTAAGCTGTTTAAGGGCACAGACTTTGTTCTATTTGCTGTTAAGGAACTCAATAAGTATAAGATGGATGAATAAATAAATAAATTTATAAAGATGCCAGGAGTTGGTTTTGCTCATTGTATGTCTTTCTATTAATATTTGGAAGATTATTTTATTACATTATTTCTTTTTTTAACTTAAAATTAGAACGTGTCTTAGGTTGTAGAGGTTCTTTTTATATTTTAACAATAGATACATTTTAATTCATTTAATTAAGATTACATAAATAGTACCAGAGTTTATCTTATCAACTTGATTGCTTATGTTTTCAATGGGATTTACCAAATTCTTATATTCTATAAATTCTATTAAAAGTTACATTCGCATTTTATTGTTCACTCAAGGTTAAAAAATTATAACTTATTTTGGCTCTGTGACACTTGGCTAAATTTCTCACGGGTCCACTGATGTTTTTGTTTTTTAGTTGGTTTTACATGTACATTCTGAATTGCCAATAACATACAGAGATCTTTACCATAGAGAACAGACATTTTCAACAGAAATAAAACTAGGTGGATGATGGGCATATTAAACACCAATGCTATTTGTGTAAAATGGCAGAAATAATCCTGTCTTGAGAAACTAGAGAAAATTAACCTCATCTGACAGAATGAATACAAAAGATATGAAAGTTACAAGGGCATACATACAATTAAAAAAAGAGAGAGAGCCAAGTATAGAAGGCTTGATTGTGTTAATGAGTGAAGTTTGCAATTGCTACTAGAGATTGTGGCTCATACTTTCTGCTGATACATGTTCATGGCAACTAGCATCCGTGAACTGGCGCTGGAAACACCAAGAAAAATATGTTGGCTAATGCTACTGCAGGAGCAATGAGTTCTATTCATGTTTTAAAAATAAATTAGAAGGAAGTGTTTTCCTCACAAATGCATTCCTGTTTAGTACAGCATTTTACTGTTGTTTTAATGATATAATACACTTCATAAAGCTAAAAGACATTTATAGTGTCTTCTAGTCAATATTTACAAAGCATTTGTAAGTGTCTTCTATTGGATTAGAACAGAAACTTTGGAGCCAAAATAGTCCATTTGGAGTCCTGATCATATAGTCGATGATGAGTAACAGACAAGTCATTGTATTCTCTGACACTTAGTTGCCTCATCCTGAAAATTTCAATGAAAACTTGCCACCCTACTTTGCTGTGATACAACAAAAGTAGGAATGTGTTTAACTCACATAATGTTCTGCAACTTTTTTTGTAGTTATTACTACCTGCTAATGTGTAGATACTGTGATAACTCATTTTACTAGAAGTTATTTGGCAGTATGAGTACATGTTTATACACATAAAGACATGTAGAATACCCACACACTTACATTATAAGCAAGGCAGAGATATCAAGATGGATGTAAATAGCTTCCCAACACATAAATATGCAAAATAAATAATTACTCCCTACATATATATGGAATTCTATGAAACAAAATATAGATATACAACAAACTTGCATCTTTCCAGGTGTGTTATGAGATCAGGAGCCACATCTGTTCTGTCATACTTATATCTCAAGCCCTTTGATAAGTACCTGGCACATGCCACCAACCCCAAATAAAAAATATTAATTATTATAATAATAAAACAAATGTAACAATAAATAAAACAAAGGGAGGGATCAATAAACATAAGCATCCCAGAACTAAGGATTTTGATGCAATTATCTATATTTAGTAAGTGCCTTATTTAACTCATGTAAAAAAAAAAAAACAAAACTCTCAAATATATTTGGAAGTTAAAATATAGAAGAAGCTGTCCTGGAATTAATCTATTCCAAAAAGCTCAGGAATAAACATCTAAATCTGTTGTTTGAGACTTTTTGATTTATAACAGAGCTGTTTCTACAGGAAGAAGTCAATACAATAAACACAGTTAATGAGCTTTTCATGAACATGTCTTTCTGAGTCATGGCAAACATCCTTAATGGACCTTAAATAACTCAACACCACTACTAGGAGTCTTTGAAGTGAGGCTAGTACACCATTATGCAGGTAATCTGATTAATTTTTAAGATCATTGTGAAACAGCTCTGTCTTCAATCAAAGGAAAGAGTTAATGATGCCTCAAGAATGTGTCTTATTTATCTGTAGTAAATCGTCTATAGTTAAAAGTGGAAATGTGCTTTCTGTGGGGTAAATTCTATCGTATGATGAAGACCACCCTTGGGAAATGGTAATATTCTGACTGGCCTAAGAGATGTTCGGGTAAATTTTTTACTACTTAGCCATTGGGAAATATTATCCAAAAATGAATTGTATCATAAAATATTAACATAGAGCAAGAAAACAAATACATAGCACAGCCTAAACAGTCACTCAAGCCACCTATAAAATCAAGAAATGCAACAAGTAAGCCAGGATTTTGTACCAAAGCCATACTAAATATTTTATAGTGTCACTACCTGAGATTTATTGATGCTAACATAGTATTCCAAGTTTGGGTTTTTTGTTTGTTTTTGCTTTTGGTTTTGAGATGGAGTTTTGCTCTTTTGCCCAGGCTGGAATAAAGTGGCGCTATCTCGGCTCACTGAGACCTCCACCCCCCAGGTTCAAGGGATTCTCCTGCCTCAGCCTCCCTACTAGCTGGGATTATAGGCAACTGCCACCACACCCAGCTAATTTTTGTATTTTTAGTAGAGACAGCGTTTCGCTATGTTGGCCAGCCTGGTCTCGAACTCCTGACCTCAGGTGATCCACTCATCCTGGCCTCCCGAAGTGCTAGGATTACAGGCGTGATCCACCGCATCCAGCCCCAAGTTTGTTTTTGTTTTGTTTTGTTTTGAGACAAGTTCTCACTCTCATCCAGGCTGGAGTGCAGTGGCATGATCTCAGCTAACTGCAACCTCCACTCCCCAGGTTCAAGCAATCCTCCTACCTGAGCCTTCTAAGTAGCTGGAACTACAGGTGTGCACCACCACACTTGGCTAACTTTTTAAATTTTTCGTAGAGACAAGGTCTCACTATATTGTCCAGGCAGGTCTTGAATTCCTGTGCTCAAGCAATCCTCTCATCTAGGCCTCCCTGAGTGTTGAGATTGCAGAGACGAGCCACCATGCCCAGCCAGCATTCCAAGTTTGGATATGACATCTGGATCCAAGTTTGATAATGACCAAAGATAGCCATTAATCAATAACAAATGCCTTTGCCAGCCAATACGAAAACCTCAGAATCATAATCAAGGTGACATAACTTGGGCCTTTCAGTAGACTCCTTAAGAGGGGCTTCAGGACTAGAATATATGTTCAAACATGTTAGACTAAACATGTGAGAATCTTGTTAGGATTTTAACCAGAAATTATAAGAAAGTGACTTTGGATTTCTACCTTTTTGATTTCTTTATATAAGCAACCATCCAATTACTCCACGAGAAAAAAAAAAATTTTCAACATCTTTGTCTGTTTAAAAAAAAGTAGATGCCTTGGCTGAGGCAGGAGAATGGCTTGAACCCGGGAGGCGGAGCTTGCAGTGAGCCGAGATCGCGCTGCTGCATTCCAGCCTGGGTGGCAGAGCGAGACTCCATCTCAGAAAAAAAAAAAAAATTAGATGCCTTAACCCTAACTACATTCAAAACATATTGTTGTAATACACAGCATGCTTTTACTTTGCTCAAAATGTGCATTTACATAAAAGCACAATTTATTCTAATTACAAAGAGTAAAGAAATTCTCCAGCATTAGTGGGCATCAGTTACTAGAGAAAAATTAATATGTTAAAAAGGCTAATTATAAAAAATATATTGATATATGTTTTTGCAAACTACAAAGCAAACTAATATAAAAACTTCAGCTAGTGGGAGAAAAGATCTAACTGCTGAATTTAAGCATTAGAGTATGAACTAAACTTCTGAAAATTCTAAAGAGCTCACCTGAGTCTTTTCCCCCAACGTTACTTTAAAAAATTCTTACTTTCAAATTCTCCAAGAAGACTTGATGTTATTCTGTGTCTCACAACCATTTTAGTTAGAAAATGGAATTAATATCTTACTTATATTTCCCTTATAATATGGTCTTATGTTTTGTAGAACAGGTAAAACATTGCTTGCAGGAGTTAGGTGACTTTCACTTCGGCACTCTCACTAATAACTAACATATTGATCGCTTACTATGTTCATGACACTATCTAGTGTCACTGACATATATCATCTCATTTAATGTGAGTTAAATCCTATTGTTATTCCCATTTTATGCATGAGAAAATTGAGGCACAGAAAAGTAGAGTGATTTTCCCCAAGAGTCACACGGTGAGTGGTAGAGCTGGAATATGAATTTTGGATGTTTGACTCCAGAGAGCACATTTTTAACTAGAATGTGGTAGCTAACTTCCTAGTTGACCTTGGTAAAGTCATTTAGCTTCTCTGGAGGATTGATCAATTTCTTATATACCAAATGAGCTTAGAAATTCTATAATCCCATGAAAATACATTACATGTTCTGTGACCTTGTATATTTTGTAATTTTGTTTTACCCACACATTCAAATGCTGTATTTCACAGCTGTTCATTCTGTTTTAGTCAATTATGTAGATTAGCCCACCCCAGACAAGCAAATACAGGCCTCTCCCCAAGGAGTCCCACTTAATATTTTTCCCTGATTGAAGGTCTCCCTCAGCATTCCTCGCCATTCTTCCTCTAGATTTACCTCCACAGAGGCCTTCTGCTCAGATTAAAATCTCCAAGACTCATGCATAATTGTTTTTAAAAGCTCTTTAAAAGTCCTCATAGTCACATGCACTACTACGCTCAACTTTGTAATCACCAAAAAAAGTAAGATTGCTAGCAATCATGTTCCCATTTGATAAATCATGCATTTCAGATTAGAGCTATTTGTACTCTTCTGCAGCTGTTTGGCCTTCTGTGACTCTTTCATTTTCTGGAATCTTATCCTCTGCAAAGAAACTGTGACCATTAAAGGGCTACACAGGTTTCTGCCACAGATTCAGGCACTATTATGAAGACATTCCCTTAAATAGCATGCTGTGGAATCAAAGCAGCACTATGCAACAAAAATCTCATTTTTGTGAGCATATAAATACTACCCATTTGAAAATATTAATAGATATATATATATCAGCCTCAGCCATTATTCTTCTTCTGTTGTTAGTTCTTTGATGACCAACCTTTCTCATATTACATTCCTGGCGGTCTCATCTATGGGTACTTTGTTTATCTCAGAGGTGAGAATATGCTATCTTCTAAGTTATGTCTTAGAGGAAGTCTGCATCCCTGAAAAAGAGAAATCATTCTCTTTTTAAAATTGTAACCACTGAAATCTGGACTCCTATCTCCCACCATATACAAAAATTAACTCAAAATGGATTAAATAGTAAAATATAAGACCCAAAGCTATAAAAATCCCAGAAGTAAATGTAAGAAAAACTCTTCTTGACCCTCAATCTAGGCAAATAATTTATGACTAAGACTTCAAAAGCAAATGCAACATAAACAAAAATAGACAAACGGGACTTAATTAAACCAAAGGGCTTCTGCACAGCAAAAGAAATAATCAGCAATAGACAACCTATAGAATGGGAGAAAATGTTTGCAAACTAGGCATCTGACAATGACTAATATCCAGAATCTACAAGGAACTCAAACAATGGAACAAGAAAAAAATAACATCATTAAAAAGTGGGCAAAAGATATTAACAGACATTTCTGGCCAAGTGCTATGGCTCACACCTATAATCCCAGCACTTTGGGATGCCGAGGAGGGCAGATTGCTTGAGCCCATGAGTTCGAGACCAGCGGGGGAAGCATGGCAAAATCCTGTCTCTACAAAAAATACAAAAATTAGCTGGGCATAGTGGCATATGCCTGTGGGCCCAGCTACTCGGAAGGCTGAGATGGGAGGATCACCTGAGCCTTGGAGGTCAAGGCTGCAGTGAGCCTTGGTTGAGATACTGCACTCTAGCCTGGGTGACAGAGCGAGACTCTGTGTCAAACACAAACAAACAAACAAACTAACTAATTAACTAACAAAAAAGATATTTCTCAAAATAAGCCATACAAGTGGTCCACAAACATATGAAAAAATGTTCAACATCACTAATCATCAGAGAAATGCATGTTAAAACCATAATAAGATATCATCTCACCCCAGTCAGAATGGCTATTATGAAAAAGTAAAAAATGGCAGATGTTGGCAAGGATATGGTAGAAAAGGGAACACTTATACACTGTTGGTGGGAATGAAAATTAGTATAACCTTTACGAAAAACAGTATGGAGATTTCTCAAAGAACTAAAAATAGAGCTACCATCCAACCGAGCAATCCAACTGCTGGGTATCTAACCAAAGGAAAATAAACCATTACGCCAAAAGGATAACTGCTCTTATACGTTTATCTCAGCACTATTCACAATAGCAAAGTCATGGAATCAACCTACGTGTCCATCAACAAATGACTGGATACGGAAAATGTGGTATATATACACTGTAGAATGCTATGCATTAATGAAAAAGAATGAAATCTTGTCTTTGCAGCAACACAGATGGGGCTGGAGGCCATTATCCTGAGTGAAATAACTCAGAAACAGAAAGGTAAATACGGAATGTTCCTCACTTGTAAGTGGGAGCTAAACAATGTGTACACATGTACCTACAAAGGAAAGCAACACACACTGGGGACTGCAAAAGGCAGGGAGGTAGGAGGGCAGTGAGGGTTGAAAAATTACCTACAAGGTTCAGTGTTCACTATTTGGGGAATGGGTACCCCAGAAGCCCAAGCCTCACCATTAAGCAATATATCCACATAACAAACCTGACCATGTAACCTCTGAATGTATAAAAATAAAAATAAATAAAAAATTAAAATGATCATGATAAGAAATATAGTTGAACCAGAGTCTCTTACAGACTAGAAAGCCACTCTCTGACTATTTCAAAAGTGATTAATTATTTTCTCAATGTAAAACAAATGCCTCAATATGCCAGATACGTTTTATTGCATTCATTAAAATATCTCTCTAATATTTTATTTTGATTTGTGACACATCAGAGTCATACCATTTCAGAACAAGTTTATCAGTTTTATCCCAGTCTTTTAATTTTTTTAACAAATGCAAAAAAAAATGTGGCTTGAAGATGTTGATGTACAACTAGGCAGTGACAGACCAAGTGACAGCCTCAGCTGGGTCTCTTTTCACTTATTCCAAATATTATTTTTCACTCCTGCAAATATTATTTTAAAATGTGAACTACACATGTTGGGTGTCTTCCCTTCCTTTTCAGTTCCACAGTCTACCTTTAATCACTAAGTTGTGTGTCCCTAAAGAGTAGACAGTTTGGACTTCCGAAACAGGCTCCCTGGGCTTCAGGGCAGATGTGGCCAATGGGGAGCAGAGCAGGAGTCTGGGGTTGGAGGAGAGGGAGACCAGGGAAATTGTCTCACTCTGCAAAACGTGTGGCCAGGTTGCCCTGTCTTGCTTCTGTAAGACCTGTGGCCAGGTTCCCTTGTCTGTTCCCTCCTTTTCCCTTTCAGAAATGGAAGGCTGCAGAGCTGGTGGCAACCTGGGGATTCTATCTCTGGGAGGGAGGGAGTGCTGCTCTTCTTTTTGTAAATAGTCTTTTCATTACACTCTCCTCAAATTACCCCATTTTCAGTGTGCCATCTGCTGCCTGTCAGGTCTCTGACTGATAGAATACATTGTAGAAGTGTATTTAAAATCTGAGGTTCTTCTAGCTAGGCTGTCCATCAAAAAATTAGAACTCTTCCATTCCTGGGTCCTTTGTGTTGGGATTTTGGGGTTAAGGGAATGAAGGTTCCTACCACCTTAAATGAACTTCGCCCTTTCTATCATTTTGATGTCAGCTCACCATAACCCACCTAAGGAGCCTTCTCCCACCACCCAGCTAAAGCAGCCCTTCTTCCCTTACCATTGGCCACTGCCTCATCCCCAGTTTTATTTTCTTCATGATATTTGTCACCATCTGAAACTATCCTGTGTGTGTATTTGCTTAATTGCTATTTTTTAGGCCCTTTAGTGCATTCAGCTCTGCCTAGTGTTGGGTTTTCCAGAAGCAGACCCTGAAGGACATTTATTAAGGACCACCACCTGTGAAAGAAAGGAAGTTGTGGGGTTGAACAAAGAAGGCAAACTGTGCTGCATGATGCAAGCTCCATGGAGCCTCAGCAACCCAGCAGGAGAGATCTGGCAGGAGTGTTGCCATTACATCGACCCCCAGATAACTGAAATGGCCTTTATATCCTCTCTTTCCCACCACCACATGTTTACACACCTTCCTGGGACACGCAGCATCAGTGGACGGAGGAAAAAATATGTGCAATTAATTTTTTTCTCTCTCTCATGGTAGAGCACTTGCTGAAAGTTCAGTGGGCAACATATTCTGTGGCTGACTCAATCTCTAACATGCCCCCACACATATTTTCACTGCAGTACCTGGTTGCAACTGCATGGAAAATATGTGTGAGAGCTTGTTAGAGGGTCCTTTGGTGTCAGCTTCAGGAGAACCCAACATCAGACAGACCCTTCAATCCACTATGGGGCCCAGAGAGCAATTAAGCAAATACATCCACAGGATATTTTCAGATGGTGACAAATATCATGAAGAAAATAAAACGAGTAGGTGACCAATGGTCAGGGAGGAAAGGCTGCTTTAACTGGGTGGTGGAGAAGGCTTCTTAGGTGAGCTATGATGAGCTGAAATTTTCTGCAACATAAAATAAAATAAATATTTTCTTTTACATAAAAGAGGTAATAAATATGTGGAAAAATGCTTAACGGCATTAGAAACCACAAATATGTATTTGAAATACAAATTAGGCCATGACAATTATTGCTTATCTAATCAGCAAAAATTAAAGGAATTATAATATCTGGTACTACAAATTCTGCAGGGAAATAGATCCTCTTGCACATACTGGCAGGAGGACTGTAAATTGGCACAAACTTTCAGAAGGGTAATTAGGCAATATTTATCAAAATCCACCAAATGTGCAAACACGTGTTCCTAAAAATTTCACTCTAATAAATTAATGTGAATTTATGCAAAACTATATGCCAGGATGTTAAACACAACTTTATTTATAGTTGGGCAAAAAATCTCAGAAACATTCTAGGTAAGTACTATATAGGTATATATGTATATATAGCTAATATACAAGTAGATTTAAATGAATTTTGATTCATTCCATATACATATTCTATAGACTTATATGTATATATAGCTAATATATAAGGATATTTAAATGAATTTTGATCCAGTCACATGATATAATAAAAAACACTTTAAGAAGAGTGAGGACATAGGAAAGTTTTATTAATAAGTGAAAGTTAAAAAAGCATATGGGAAATCAAGTTGTATAGTATGATTTCACATTTATTTAAAAAGGTTTATTAAGTGTACAGATGACTAAAATTATACTAAAATAAGCAGTGGAAATAGAGTTGATTTTTGTTTTCTTATATTTTCTATAGTTTCACTGTTTCTATGGTGAATATGCATTTTTCCCTCTAAAAAATATTAAGAGAATTTTCTCTAAGTTTGCACTAAGAGTATTCCTTGTCAATAACTTACTCTATTTGCATTAGCTTATGTTCTCTTCATGAGATATGGGATATGCATGGGATACTAACATTCCATGGGTTGTAAATGATCAGCATAACTATATCAAACGTAGGCGCTTCCATAAACTGCATGCGCCATTTAAATGTTGGTGGAAATATCATCATTTAATTACAGGTTTTCAAAGTAGAAAAGATGATAAAATGATGTCTATACAAATATCTTTCTAATGATTGAATTCCATCCATAAGATCTCTATAATTATTGTTCTAATGAATCTCTTCAGTGCTTTGGAACTCATTCTCTCTGAAAGGAAACTATTCCATCTTTGAAAACCTATGATTACCAGCAAGTTTTTCTATATTTAACAGTTTCAATTCAGTTCTTTAATTGTAAATTATTTATTCATGTACTTGCAGGTTGTTTTTGTGTGTGTGTATCTGAGGGGTGTTTCTCTTTTGCTTAGTGATGCATTCTAGTTTTTGATATTTTGTTGTGATAAAAGTTATCAATCATTTACATTGTTATTTCTTAAACTGTTTTGTGTTGGGAAAAATCCCTCTTCATCCTGAGAGAAGATAAGGATTTTGAGATAGGCATACCTCCTTTTATTGTGCTTTGCTTTACTGCACCTTGCAGACATTGCGTTCTTTACAAATTGAAGTTTTGTGGTAACCATGTGTCAAGCAAGTCTATTCCAGTTTTCTTCCAAATCATGTGTTCACTTCCTGTCTCTGTGTCAAATTTTGGTAATTCTCACAATATTTCAAACTTTTCAATTTTTATTACGTGTGTCACTATTGTAATTGTTCTGTGGAGGCACGAAGCATGTCCATATAAGACAGTGAACTTAATAGAATGTTTGTTTTACGACCAGCCATACCCATCTCTCTCTCTCCTCAGGCCTTCCTATTCCCTGAGACACAACAGTATTGAAATTAGGTCAGTTAATAATTCTACAATGGACTCTAGGTGTTCTAGTGAAAGAACGGTTTCCATGTGTCTCACTTTAAAGTAAAAGCTAGAAATGATTACTTTTAGTAAGAAAGGCATATGATAGCCAAAACAGGCTGAAAATTAGGCCTCTTGTGCCACATAGCCATGTTATGAATGTAAAACAAAAGTTCCTGAAGGAAATTTAAAGTTCTATGCCAATGAACACATGAATAATAAGAAAGAAAAACAACATCATCGCTGATGTGGAGAAAGTTTTAGTGCTCTAGATGGAAGATCAAATCATCCACAACATTCCCTTAAGCTGAAGTCTAATCCAGAGAAAAGCTCTAAGTCCCTTTAATTCCATGAAGGCTATGAGAGGTGAGGAAGCTGCAGAATGCAAGTTGGAAGCTAGCAGAGGTTGGTTCATGAAGTTTAAGAAAGGAAGGCATCTCCATAACATAAAAGTGCAAGGTGAAGTTCAAGTGCTGATGGAGAAAAGCTGTAGAAAATTATCCAGAAGATGTAGCTAAGGTAATCGATGAAGGTGGCTGCTCCACACAACAAAGTTTAAATGTAGACAAAACAGCCTTCCATTGGAAGAAGATGCTATCTAGGACTTTCATAGCTAGAGAGGTGAAGTCAATTTCTCGATTCAAAGCTTGAAAGGACAGGCTGACCTTCTTGTTAAGGGCTGGTGACTCTTATTAATGCAGGTGGTGACTTTAAGTTGAATGTAGGGCTCACTGACCATTCCCAAAATCATAAGGCCCTTAAAAGTTATGCTAAATCTGCTTTGCATGTGCTCTGTAAATGGAAAGACAAAGCCAGGATAATAGCACATCTGTTTACAGCATGATTTGCTAACAATTTTAAGCCTACCGTTGAGACCTACTGCTCAGAAAACATAGGTTCCTTTCAAAATGTTACTCTTCATTGACAATGCACCTGGTCACCCAAGAGCTCTTATGGAGATATACAAGGAAATTAATATTTTTAGGCCTGCTACCATGACATCCATTCTGCTGTCTATGGATCAAGGAGTAATTTTGACTTCCAGGTCTCATTATTTAAGAAATACACTTCATAAGGTTATTGCTGTCATGTATAGTGATTCCTTTGATGGATCTGGGCAAAGTAAATTGAAAACCTGGAAAGAATTCACCATTCTTGATGCCATTAAGACCAATAATGATTCATGGGAGGAGTTCAAAATACCAACATTAGTAAGAGTTTAGAATAAGTTGGTTCTACTCTCACTGATGACTTTAAGGAGTTTATGACTACAGTTGAGGAAGTCACTACAGATATAGTAGAAATAGTAAGAGAGCTAGAATTAGAAGTGGATCTTGAAGATATGACTGAATTTATGCAACCTCATGATGAAACTTTAATGATTGAGAATTTTTTTCTTATGGATGGACAAAGAAAGTGACTTCTTGAGATAAAACCTATTCCAGGTGAAAATGCTATGAATATCATTGAAATAACAATGAAGAACTTATAATATTACATGAACTTAGTTGATAAAACAGCAGCATGGTTTGAAGGATTGACTCCAATTTTGAAAATGCTATCAAGCAGCAAAGCATGCCACAGAGAAATCTTTTGTGAAATGAAGACTCAATAAATATGACAAACTTCACTGTTGTCTTATTTTAATAAATTATTCCAGACACCCCAAATCAGCAGTCACCACCCTGATCATTCAGCAGCCATAAACAGCAAGGCAAGCCTTCCCACCTCCAAAAAGATTATGACTCACTGAAGTCTCAGATGATCATTAGTACATTTTTTAGCAATGAAGTATTTTAAATAAGGAATGTACATTATTTTTATCAAATATAATGTTACTGCACACAATACACTATAGTGTAAGCATAACTTTTTGTGCATTGGGAAATAAAAAGTTGTGATTCACTTTATTATATTTGCTTTATTGCAGTGGTCTAGGAAAAAAACCTGCAATATCTCTGAGGTATGCCTATTTCTGTCTTACGATCTCAATATTTATAGTTAATTATTAAATCTATCAGAAGTTAATATTGACACATGGTGTGCATGAGGACATAGCTTACATTTTTCATAGAAATAGTGGGGTACCATCTTTCTCCTAGCAAATTGTCTTTTTGTTTTTCAAATATAATCTGTGATGAGGATGTGAATAAACCGACTTTCTCATAATTGCTTGTAGAATATAAATTGGCTCAATCTTTATAAAGGGTATCTTGGATATCAAGGATCTCTCACATGTTGACCCAGTAGTATTACTTACAGGATTTTATCCAATGGAAGCAAATAGAAAAGATAAAGAAGCGTACACAAGGATCTGCATCACTACATGACTCATAACAGTGAGGAGTGGGATCACAGTGTTTGGTAAAGGAACTTAAGTTTGTCATGCCCACAGGCACCGAGGGCAAGAATAGGATTATAGAAATCAAGCAGTGCTAGACTTGGGTCTTGATTTTACCTCTTGCTATGTAGAGGAGCTGCTAATATGCAAAAGGTCCTTTTGAACTTTGGACAAAAATTTATTCAGAACTGAGTGGAAGCAGAACCCTGAGACTCTCCCCAAAAAGCAATAAGCATCATAATTTTCTTCTAACTTGTGGAAATCATTTCATTCCTTCAGAAGCTTTTAATTAGTTAGAGGAGTTCTAAAGGGTCGACTGGGGGAGGGTGGTACATGCAAATCAGGGCAACCAAAACTGAAACTGAGAGAATCTTTTATAATTGAAGACAGATTAAAACAAAAATCATCTAGAAGACAAATCAGGAAAAAAAAATGTACTTGACTGAAAATTCCCTCTCAAAACACACATCTGTAATGCAGGGTTGTTTAAAAACACAAGATGAAATGAAGCAAAACATCCCCTTGTACCCAAATGATGGCATACTTAGTAAGAAGCTCAGTTGACTAAATAAAGAATTAAAGCAGAATGAAATGAATCATAATAAAAAGAAACTGGGGCTCATTTTAAAGAAGGATCTCAAAGAAACAAAAAGACTCAGAAGAAAAGGGTATAAATACTAATGTTGGAAATTACACACAATTTACAATAAAAAGCACTAACAATATTATAGCACATTGGCAAACAGGCAAGGATGAAAGCGATCACACTTGATCCCTGGATGAAAAAAAAGAAAATTGACAACAGGAGCTATTAGAAAAGAAGATGTGTATGACACCATTGTCATATGAACAATTTCATTTCATACAAGTTGGAAGATGGGAACAGGGTTGAAAGAATGAGAGAATAGTCAACCAAGATAAAGAACAGCTGTGTTGTGACTATTTCCCAATAATTCTCCATCCTGGTCTCTAACTTTTTCCTATCTCTGCCGTTTATTTCTCTTTCTCTTAAAAAATAAAGAGCAAAAAATATGGCAAAGGGCTTCATAATTCAGTGAAATGATACTGGATATTAAAATCTGAAAATTAATTGTTTAACTAATAGCTGAATGAACTCTGTTTGTCTAACTGGAGGAGAAGACTACTAGATGTAATAACAGTCTCCATTTATATAGAGGACTTTAGGGAGTGATGATCAGCTGTTCACATTTTCTGCAACAGACCAAACAGGAAGCTTTGATCATAAATTATAACATAAATGACTTGGAGGATTTAGGTTAAATAGAAAGATTACTTGGCGGATAGTGAGGGCTGTAAAATAATGAAATAACTCTACTGAGTAGATGGTAGATTTTCCTTCTGGAGATGATGGGTAAAGAACAGGTTCACCTGTCAAGGTGATGGAGGCAGGGCCTACCAATGACTCCTAATGGTCTCAGTGGGGTTCTGTACGTTCAGGTTCACCAAAGCAGCCTCTATCTTTAATTCCTAGGAACTGAAGCAAATGCCTAAATCCTTTGCAGCCTCAGCACAACTTTGTTAATTTGGCTTGTAATGAATTTTAGCTTAAAAAAACAGACAAAAACTTTAGGGATTGCTAAATGTAATTACATAACTAAAGAGTGCTAATACAGCCTAGAAATACTAAAGTATCTCAAAGCATGTTTAATGACAACAAGGGCTAGGTAAAGATATATTTCTGTCAGGTAATTATTAACAAAATGGTTTAGGAGTATTCTCAGAGCACTGGGATGCAACATTATAAGTTGGTTACAATTTTCATGCCCAGTGTTCACAGTAGTTAAGGCATTTGTGGTGGTGTAACGCTACAACATTGCTAATGAGTAATTATTTCTAGACCAATTATTTTTAAGTGATTAAGATGCATTGTACTGCTGTGACACAACTGATTTTACATTTACTTTCTCAATAGCCTCCTTGCCTTTCCCACTCCATCCCCTCTTCCCCTGCCCCATTCAAAAGCATATTAGACTCTGCTTTCCTGAGAGGAAAAAAAGATAGACTAATAATTACCAAATGCATGCCATCTCTTGAGAGAAATACAATGCAATAGGCTAGTGGCTCCTAAATCCTTTGTTTTGTTTTGTTTTTTTGTAGTTGCAACTTTGAGGTTTACAACAGAATTTGACAGGATACATATAGACAGTAAAATGGTTACTACAGTGAAGCAAATTAACATATCTGTCATCTCAGAGAGTTACCTGTGTGTGTGTGTGTGTTTGTGTGTGTGTGTGTGAGACAAGAGCAGCTGAAATCCACTTGACAAAAATTACTAACACAATTTTATTTCTACAGTCTTCATGTAGAACATTAGCTTTCCAGACTGGTTCATCCTACATATTTGCTACTTTGTATCCTTTGACCTGTATCTCCTCATTTCATCCCCTACACCCTGGGTAACCACTGTTTTATTCTCCACCATCAGGGAGTTAAGGGAAGTATAAGGATTTTGAATAGGATAATGTATAAATTTAAAATCTAAAATGTGCACGTTTATTATAATGTCATCAATAAATTTCAAAAAGTCATTAAACTACTGAGTTGTAATACACCTGAATGACAATAAATGAATTAATCAGTATTAATCTATTCATAGATATCCTTCATTCAGCATGGTGCTTGCTAAACCCTGTAGAAGGCATTGTCTAAAATTGTTATGATGTGGTCTTTGACCTTAAGGACCTCAAAATCAAAACTCAGATACAAGATAAACTAATCTAGGAAGCTATTGCCTCTGCAACCTAGGATACATTATTTAACCTACTTGAGACTCAATAATAACGAAAGCACAAAAACAATTAGGGCATCTACCTCTGAACATGTATATAAAGACTAAAACAATGCATAGAAACTGTTTGGCATGGAAAAAGCATTTCCACAAATTTTATCTATGAATGTAAAATAATTATATTTATTTTTATTTATGTTTATTATTATTACGCATCACATGGTAAGTACCAATAATGTATGTTATAAGACCTGAAATTGGCCAGGCACGGTGGCTCACTCCTGTAATCCCAGCACTTTGGGAGGCTGAGGCAGGCAGATCACCTGAGGTCAGGAGTTCGAAACCAGTCTGGCCAACATGGTGAAACCCCGTCTCTACTAAAAATACAAAAATTAGCTGGGCATGGTGATGCAGCCCTGTAATCCCATCTACTTAGGAGGCTGAGGCAGGAGAATCGCTTGAACAAGAGGGCAGAAGTTGCAGTGAGCTGAGAT
>NW_026652281.1:138499643-138708621 GCF_009828535.3 Hylobates moloch
AAAAAAAAAAAAAAAAAAAAAAAAAAAAAAAAAATCCTGAAATAAGGAAAATGATTGGAAGCTGAGGCAGCCATTGCAGAGAAAATGAGCTAATGAGCTACAAGTTAGGTGATGAAAGATATACAAGATTTTGCTAGATACACTGTTCAGCCTGGAGGGATAGCCAGTCAGCATGGAGTAGTGTGAGCACATGACCAGAACCAGGACACATTGGTAAGATGAATAGATCAACTTGACTGGTAAGCAAATGTGTTGAGATTTACACCTAGTGAAGGATGGATGAAAAGGCTTTCATCCCAGCTTTAGCTTATTGTTACATATGGGAAAGAAGGCCCAGTGTTCATGCTCTTTAGATTTTTAAAAAGATAATTAGGAAGTCTAAATTTTAAAACGAAATGTCCTAATTTTAAAAATACTGTGTTGGTCAAATAAAATATTTATATGAATTGGTCTGTCCTGAGGGCTAATGTTAAGCAACCCTTGATATAACAATAGTTGACTTTAAATTCCAGGCTTACTAGTTTGTATTTTATCCATTGAAAACTTCAGAGCATTAATTATGACATAATACACACAGAATGCTAAAATTATAAGGGATTTAAGTCTAATCAAGGAGCCACAAACTCAGATGCACAGAAGGTAGGCTTATGACCTCTGTGGTATGAGGAGCAGGTTCAACATAAGACAAAAGGGAGTGGTGGGGAATGTGGTGAACTACAGAAAACACTCCATCTAGATAAGGTATCAATTTCCCAGCTTTAGCTTATTGTTACCTGTGGGAAAGATGGTCCAGTGTTCATGCTCTTTAGATTTTTAAAAAGATAATTAGGAAGTCTAAATTTTAAAATGAAATGTCCTAATTTTAAAAGGACTGTGTTGGTCAAATAAAATATTTATATGAATTGGTCTGTCCTGGGGGCTAATGTTAAGCAGCCCTTGATATAATCTGTAATTTGTAACATGGTATAAAAGCCTCCGAGAAACTAAGTGATTCACCCTAATTGAAACAGAGAGTTAGTTAGAGGTAAGCAATGGCAACTCTATCCAACACCAAACTAAAACTCACTGAAGGTTAAGGATTTATTCCAGTCAGTATGGAACTGTATGAGTACATGGCCACAGCCAGGATATCTATGAGGTTTCAAAGGAACTTTCCTTTTACTAATACAGTACATTTCTTTGAATTTTAGATGATTTTTTCATCACAGTCTTAAACAATGTAGCAGATGAACACAGGACAGAAAAAAATGTTGTGAGTGTTAGCCCACTTTTCTTTGGTATCAGTTCAGTAGAGAGGAAAGAACATGCCTTGGGTAGCTACCCAGTCACTTAGACTTGGGGAAAAACACCAGAGTTTACCATTTTCTAGTCTTGTAACCCAAAGAGGTCAGTTAGCTTGTCTTTAAAATGGAAATAATGATGCATAGTGTATAGAGTTGCTATCAGGATAACACGGAATTGGATAGCTTGATAACATGCTATCATAACCACTTGAGTGACAGGGTCATGAAACTTGGTTTAAAAACATTGATTTAAGAAAGAAAGAGAAATATTGAGTTAAGGATCAGGAAAGGATGTTCTGATGTGCGTACTTATGTTTAAGCTCCCTGGGAAGTGTAATTTAAAGCTCAAACATGATAAAAGCCAATTAAATTACTATTAAACTACTCTGCCATTCACCTAATATAAGTAGGTGAAAATTTCATACTATGGTAAAGCAGAAGTAAGAATAGGTTATGCATGGTATTGTTAAGACAAATTGCTTTTATAATTCATTACAAGATAGAAGACTTGTGAGTTTAAGTCAATTTTCACAGTTCAGGAAAAAAAGCAAGATTTGTAATAGAACAGGGAAGTTCTCCTGGATTTACAACTGTGTCTCCAAAAACATAGAATTACCATTTTGAAAAAGAGATGGGATAACATTTGGAACCAGGCTTGGAAATAAATCTGGACCTAGCATTTCCAGCTCTGTGACACTAGTATTTTATTAATTCCTCTAACTCTGTTTCCTTTTCTATAAAACTTAGATTAAAATGCCTGTTTTATTTCAGTGCCTGTGATAATTCAAACAAGAGGATGTATACGAAGTGCTTAGAACAATCATTTGCAAATTATTGTTCAATATATGCTAACCACTCTTATCATCATTATTTCAATCTATTTTAATACTCTGAGTGAGGTCAGAGGAAGCATGGTAGAATATTTTCTACCATGACAAGAAAGACAAGAAAGAATGAAGCAAGAAAAATATCATTGCAAAAGATAGCAATTAATGCTTTAGAGACATATATGCACGTATGATAATGTTTTATATTAAAAGTATACAACTTATAACAGGTCTAGAATAGCAAATTCCTTTTACATAACTGGCAGGAATGCTCTGCCAAACAGTAGCCTCCATAACAATAAGTAACATGTTAAATATACCTTTTGTTTCATCACAACAATTAGTATTCTACAAAAAGCAGGTAAAGCGCCCAAAAATATAGAGTAGTTTCTAGATTTCTCCTGCACAGTCTTTAAACTTATTTCTCTAAAACTGTTTTTTTCTTTAAAGAAGAGATGCAAACCACACAGACAGATATACCACTTACATCCTTAGATTCATTTGAAAATAAACATCTAAGATTAGTAACTTCCTAAGGTGGACATTAATCAATTTTCTTAATTTCGGATAACATGGTTTTATATTCAATGCATAATTACTGTAAGATTTAAGTAGATATTGAACTGGTAGCATTCATAAGACTAGTATTCATATAAAATGTTCAATAAAAGTTTTCAGAGTACTTTGAAGAACTAGGCCATATACAATAATTTATATAGAGCAGAGTTATATACAGAATAGTTATACAGAGAATAATACAATGTATAGGACAAATTACTGGACCACCGGGTGCATTTAATCAACAACTTACTTCAATTGGTTAGCACATTGCTTTAAAAATGTGAGCCCAAATGCCTTTCAGAAGAATGTGATTTCTCCAGTTTCTCTCAGTCTCCATCCTTTGCATCACACCAGATTCTCCTTACTTTGTAATATAACAAGCCCCAGTGGGTGTCTGAGTTTGCAACCCTGCTCGCAAGATACTTGGTCTGCCTCATAGCAGGTATCAGCAGTCCAAGGGCAGAATCCTACAAGGTTTTGAAGGAATTAGTCAGATTCTTGCTTTTTATCATATCAACATATGAGAGTGTTTTGGAATTTGGCTAGCACAATTTATACTGTGAGCTCCCTCCATTTTTGAGGGAAATAAACCCATTTCCAAGTCAAATGGATAGATTTATGAGTTATCAGTGCAAAGGACAATCAAATTAGGTAAATAGCGCCATCTTTAAGAGATCTCAAAGAGATAGTAAGCAGGTACTCTAAAATTCTGGGAGTCATGCACATGCTCTCCAGAATCTAATTTAGCAATATGTCAATGAATTATAAAAAGGTGCATGCTTTTTAACTTTTATTGAAATAAAACAGTTTAAAACTTTTTATTGAAACTTATGTTTGGAAAAGGGCTCAATGTATACGCATATAACTAGATGAGTGTAGGGCCCAGAATTGAGTGACAGCACCCAGATGAAGATGAGTTATTATTTCCAGCACCTCAGAGTCCTCCCCATGGGCTCCCCAGAAACTGCTGTTCCCCGAGAGTCACGACACCGCTGACTGCCATAAACTCAGACTGGCTTTGCCTGTTTTTGTACTTCATATAAAAGGAATACTAATGTATGCTCCATTTTGTGTCTGGCTGTTTTTGTTTAATATAACCTTTGAGATTCATCTTGTACTTTATGGGGATGAGGAGATCACGTGTTTACATAGCAGAATCATATTACATTATGTGCCAAGGGCTTTGACGGTGTGCTCACAGGGATGCATACCAATATGTACGTTCTTCAATGTGTGAGCAATTTGGAGGGAAGATGCACAGTAGATACCAAAAAAATTCATAGATATAAGTTGTAACAGGTATTCTGTGTTAAGAAGCACTCCAGAAAAAAATCCAATATTTCTTTATCTATAGATATATACATTGAGAAACATGTATATATCTATAGATAAACATCCAAGGTGTTAAACAAAATCACTTTTACTAATTTATATGGTAATTCCAGTAATTCTTTGACAGTAATTTCTTTGACCTCTGGCCATACGAAAACAGAATTATGGCCAGGTGTGATGGCTCACGCCTGTAATCCCAGTACTTTGGGAGACTGAGGCGGGTAGAGTGCTAGAGCCCAGGAGTTTGAGACAAGCCTAGGCAACATGGCAAAACCCTGTCTCTACAAAAAAAAAAAAAAAAAAAAAATTAGTCGGGTAGGGTGGTGCTTGCCTGTAGTCCCAACTACCCAAGAGACTTAGGTGGGAAGATCCCTTGGGCTGGGGAGGTTGAGGCTGCAGTGAGCTGTGATCCTGTCACTGCACTCCAGCCTGGGCAATCGAGTGATATCCTGCCTCCAAAAAATAAAAATAAAAAAAGAAAGAAAAATAAATATAAAACAATTATGCTTATTATTTTTTTGAATTACCCTCTTCTCATCAATTCTTGATTACTTACCAAATAAACATTCATTCAACTTTATTAAAATTGTCCCTAAAAATATATTATTAATTTATTTACAGGTTCTTTCCTATTGGAAGAACCCTGCAGAATGATTCTCTGTTAATATTCAAATATTGAAAAATAATTTATAAAGTAATTATCTTCCTATATGTTTCTATGAAAGTATCATTCATCTATTTGTCAATCCTTTACAAAAAAGAGTTAAACTTCTTAGAAAATGTTATAGATTTCCTTAAAACATGCTAAATCTCTGTCTTGATGCTTGATATTTATTTTTCATGATGAAAATGTTACTGAAATGTCTCATTATCTTTTCCTGTGTATTCGAATTTTAGTGTAATATTTTCAAAGAAAAAGCACCATCGAAGGATTTCTAAATATTAAAATAATGTATTGTGCATTTAGACAAAATGTGCACCCAGGTATCACTCTGATGTAAATCTCAGGGCTAAATTCAGCTCATGAACTGAGAAAATTTTAATATTATATGGTTTACATTTATTATTCTATCAACTGACACTTTGTAACCAACAGTTCAGCTCATGAACTGAGAAAATTTTAATATTATATGGTTTACATTTATTATTCTATCAACTGACACTTTGTAACCAACAGTTCAGAAAATTTTCATTGCAATAATAAATGCTATTTATTTGTAGTCAAGACCTAAGAACTCAAAAATTCTAAATTGATTTCTAGGTTATCAAAAAGACAAGTAAATGCAAATTTGATCATGTACTCTCTGATTAAAATTATCAGTGGCATCCCTTCCCCTAAAGATAAAGTCCAAGTTCTTAAAAATTACTAACAAAAGACTCTTCTTCACTCTCTAAACTCTCTCATTTCTCATAGTTCCCCAGCTCATAGCCCATGTTCCGGCCTTTCTCAAATTCTTTTACTTACCTTTCTTCCTTTACTTTCATTCATCACATATGCTGTTCCCTCTACCTGGAATCCCCTTCCCTCTGCTCTTCTTCACACTCTACTTTATCTGGGTAACCTAAGTCTTTAAGTTGTCCCCTATGTCTCAGTGTACTTGTCACCCCCTCCCCATCACCCCATAAGCATACACCAAACAGATTACTTAGAAAATGTATTTATTTATTTTTTACACTTCCTCATCTGATGGGACCTACGTGCCCTAGGTAGCTAGGTATCCTGGAGGCAAATAAGCTATTATAACTATTTTACAAATGAGGCCACAGTGGCCAATGAAATCAGATGATTTTGCAGGAGGGAACTAGAAATCTGGATATCAGCCCACTATATCCAGAGTAGTGCAAAGTTCTCTCTGCATTGCGACTCTGGTTTGATGAACAAGCATGCCCCATTCCCCAACTGGGTCAGAAGTCAGGTTGTTATCATTATCACAATGCAGTGTTATATAGAGATGTCTGTGTTTCAAAAGCATTAAAATGTTCATACACATGGGTCTAGTTATTATTATAGAATTCTCTCTTCTTAAAAATAGCACTTTATTTCCCTTATGAAAATTATACAAGTTTTGAAAAATCTAGTCAATACTAAAAATTATAATTAAAAAATGGAAAATCAAAGAGAAGGTATCAATGACAGCACTAAAATAGTAAAAAGTTGGAACACACTTAAATATTACAAAGCAGATTTTTGGCCAAATACAGAATTACACACAAATATGGTAGATTATGTAGCCTTCAAGATAAAACTGCATAAAAAGGAATAAATATTAACCACATAATAAGTGAATAAAGCAAATTATTAAACAGACATATAATCACAATTTTCTGTGAAAATAAAAAACATTTATTCAAAGAATACGGAAGGAAATTCTGCCTAACCTGTTAGTGATGAGTATTTCTAAAGGTATAATTATAGGGTATTTTTTTCTAACATTTAACACTTTACAGTTATTTACATTCCAAATTTTCTAGGATGAACATGTGTTATTTAGGTAACCAGAAAAGAAATTCTTACCGTTATTAAAAGGAGGTGAGAGGGAAGAGGGTGGGAAAGAGAGAAAAATACAATTTTTGAATAAGTTAGTAGAGGATGGTGGGCAGAAGGCCCAATAATTACATCCATTGCCTCATATTTCTACAAGCACATAATTTTACACGATGTCAACAATTTATGTTGCAAACCTTAGCAGCCCATCTAGCCTATCAATATGGTAGACATGGAACAGTAATATCCTAAGTTGAATAAATATATCAGCAAAACTTCTTGCCTACAACATATGTGGCTTGAATTTATAGATTTTATTTTCTTTAACATAGGAGCTATAACTAATAAAGCTAATCATTCACACATTATATATCTTCCAATATAAAGAGGATCTTTTTGTCAATTATAATACCATGATTTCATAAAAAGATAAAGGTAAGAGGGGCAATACAGAGTAACTGCTATAATTTCAGGAGTCAAAGAGACTTGGATCCAATAGTTAGCTCTACCATTGTCCTCTGTGTGACTTTAGGAACATTGCTTAATCTTTCTGAGATTCACTTTCCTCGTGTGTAAAAATAGCCACGTCTTGGACTGAAAAGCTTGTAAAATATTTAGTATAGTGCCTGGCAGAAAATAACTATTCAATAAACATGAATTAAAACAAATGATTGGAGGCTGAGCGCAGTGGCTCACGCTTGCAATTGCTGCACTTTGGGAGGCCAAGGCGGGTAGATTATGAGGCCAGTAGGTCGAGACCAGCCTGGTCAGCATAGAGAAACCCATCTCTACTAAAAATACAAAAAAATTTTCTGGGCATGGTGGCACACATCTGTAATCCCAGCTACTAGGGAAGCTGAGGCAGGAGAATTGCTTGAACCTGGGAGGCGGAGGTTGCAGTGAGCCGGGATCTCACCACTGCACTCCAGCCTGGGTGACAGAGCAAGAATCTGTCAAAAAAAAAAAAAAAAAAGAATGATTGAGGGAATTGGAGCAAGAGCAAGATGGCAGAATAGAAAGCTCCACTGATTGTTCCCCTCACAAGGACACCAAGTTAACAACTATCTACACGAAAAATACACTTTCATAAGAACTAAATATCAAGTGAGCATTCATAGTACCTGTTTTTAACTTCATATTGCTGAAAGAGGCACTGAAGAGATGGAGAAAAGGGTTCGAATTGCTAGCGCCACTCCCTCCCCATCCCTACCTGTCTTAGAGTAGTGCTGAGAGCATCTCTGGTTGCTGGGGGAGGGAGAACACAGCAATTTTGCGGCACTGAATTCAGTGCTGTCCTGTTAGAATAGAAAGGAAAATCAGACCAAACTCAGCTGATACCTGCCCACAGAGGGAGCATTTAAACCAGCCCTAGCCAGAGGGGAATCACGGATCCCAGCAGTCCAAACCTGAGTTCCCACAAACCTTGCTCTCAAGGGCTGCAGTACTCTGAGTCTCCAAGTAAACTTAAAAAGCAGTCTAGGCCATAAGGACTGCAACTATTTTGTGAGTCCTAGGGCAGATTTAGGCCCAGAGACAGTGGACTGAGAGAGGGTATGTGACATACTGAGACAGCAGCTGGGATAGTCAGTGGAGTGTTGGCATCACCACCCCTCCACCCAAGCCCTGGCTGCACAGCTTGTGGCTCCAAAAGAGACCCCTTCCTTCTGCTTGAGGAGAGGAGAGGAAGGAGGTGGGAGGGCTTTGTCTTGCATCTTGAATACCAGCCCAGCCATAGCAGGATAGGCCACTGCTCAGTTATGAGTCCCCCATTTCAAGCACTAGCTCCCAGACAACATATCTAGACACATCCTGGGCCAGAAGGGAATGCCCTGCCTTGAAAGAAAAGACCCAGTCCTGGCAGCATTCATCACTTGCTAACTGAAGAGCCCTAAGGCCTTGACTAACCAGCAGTGATACCCAGGTACTACACTGAGGACCTTGGGTTATCCTTTGAATCTTGCTGGCTTCAGGTAACAGCACAGCCACAGGGGAGCAGAGCACCAAGTGGGCTCTTGGGGTCCCCTATTCCAGGACCTGACACTTGGACAGCATTTCTGGACCTGCCCTGGGCCAGAGGGGCATCCACTACCCTGAAGGTTGAGTCCCAGGCCAGGCAGCATTCACTACAAGATGACTTAAGAGACCTTGGACCTTAGGAGAACAATGACAATAGTCTGGCAGTACTCCTCATAGCCTGGGGTGGTGTGGGTAAGGGTGAGGCTATTCTGTCATTGGATAAGGGGAGGGAAGGATAGGAAAGGCTGTGTCTTATCGTGGCGGTGGTCTTGTAATCCAGATTTGGAGGCGGGGGGAATCAGGTCAGAGTCGAGACCCGGTGAAACCCCAAGGGAAAGATGCAGGCCCAGCTGGCTTTGCCACCTGCTGATTGTAGAGGGTTAGGGCCTTGAATGAACCAAGGCAGTAGACAGGGAGTGGCTACAGCAGGCCTTGGCCAAGACCCAGCGTTGTCCTGGCGTTAGGTTTGACCTAACACAGTCATAGTGGTGGTGGCCACAGGGGTGCTTGTATCACTCCACCCCCATCTTGAGGTGCTAAGGACAGAGAAAGAGACTTTGTATGTTTGGGAGAAAGTAAGGGAAGAGAACACGACTCTGCCTGGTAATCCAGAGAATTCTCCTGAATCTGGTCTAAGACGATCAAGGAGGTACCTTTACGAGTTTGCAAGAACCACATCATTACTGGACTTGAGGTGCTCCCTCAAACACACACAGCTTGGATCACAACACGCAAGTCATTTCAAATATCTGGAAAGCCTCCCCAAGAGAGACAGTTACAAATAAGTCCAGACACTGAAGACCACAATACATAGCTAACTCCTCAATGTCCAGATGCCGAAGAACATCTATTGTCATGAACGCCATCCAGCAAAACATGACCTCACCAAATGAATGAAATAAGGCACCAGACACCAATCCTGGAGAAAGAGAGATGTGTGACCTTTCAGACAGAGAAAAATTGAGTGGAAGAATGCAATTGGCATACCAAAGAATGCAACAGGGTCCCCTAATAGCAGAATGGATCAAGCAGAAGAAGAAATTAGTGAGCTTGAAAACAGGCTCTTTGAAAATACATAGTCAGAGGGGACAAAAGAAAAAAAGAGTGGAAAACACTGACGTATGCCTATGGGATCTCACAAACCGCCTAAAAAGGGCAAATCTAAGAGTTATTGGCCTTAAAGAGGAGGTAGAGAGATAGGAAGAGAAAGTTTATTCAAAGTGATAATAATAGAGAACTTCCCAAACCTAGAGAAAGATAACATCCAAATACGAGAAGGTTATAGAATACCAAGCAGATTTAACCCAAAGAAGGCTAATTCAAGGCATTTAATAATCAAATTCTCAAAGGTCAAGGATAAATGAACGATCCTAAAAGCATCAAGAGAAAAACAAATAACAATGAAGCTCCAATATGTCTGGTAGCAGACTTTTCAGTGGAAACCTTACAGGCCAAGAGACAGCGGCATGACACATTTAAAGTGCTGAAAGAAAATAACTTTTAGCCTAAAATAGTGTATCCAATGACAATATCTCTTAAACATGAAGGAGAAATAAAGACTTTCCCAGATGAACAAAAACTGAGGGACTTCATCAATGCCAGCCCTGTCTTACAAGAAATGTTATAAGGAGTACTTCCATCAGAAAAAAGGCCAAAAATGAGCAATAAATAATCATCTGAAGGTAAAAAAACTCACTGATAATAGAAAGTACAAAGAAAAATACAGAATATTATAACAATGTAACTGGGGTGTGTAAACTACTCTTTTCCTAAGTAGAAAGGCTAAATGATGAATCAAAAAATAATAACTACAACAACTTTTCAAGACATAGTCAGTATAATAAGATATAAATAGAAAAAACAAAAAGTTTAAAAGTAGGGGGACGAAGTTAAAGAGTAGAATTTTTATCAGTTTTCTTTTTGCTTGTCTGCTTGTATGCTTATGCAAATGGTGTTAAGTTGTTATCAGGTTAAAATAATGGGTTATATGATGAGAATACATGGACATGTGATGGGGAACAACACACACGAGGGCCTGCCATTGGTGGGGGTAGGGGGAGGGAGGGCATAAGGAAGAATAGCTAATGGATGTTGGGCTTAATACCTAGGTGATGGGTTGTTCTGTACAGCAAACCACAATAGCACATGTTTACCTATATAACAAACCTGCACATTTAGCACATGTACTCCAGAACTTAAAAGTTGTAGGGAAAAAACAAAATAAAGACAATCACATAAACATGGGTTATAAAATACTATTTGCAAGCCTCATGGTAACCTCAAACCGAAAAAAAAATACCACGTATACACAAAAAATAAAAAGCAAGAAACTAAATCATATCCAGAGAAAATCACCTTCACGAGAGGAAGACAGGAAGGAAAGAAAGAAGAGAATGCCATAAGCAACCAGAAAATAAATAACAAAATGGTAGGAGTAAGTCTTTATTTATCAATAATGACATGAACGTAACTGGATTAAACTCTCCAATCAAAACACATTACTGGCTGACTGGATGAAAAAATAAGACTCATTGATCTGTTGCCTAGAAGAAACACACTTCAACTATAAAGACACACATAGACTGAAAACAAATAAATGAAAAAGGTATTCCATGCCAATGAAAACCAAAACAGAGCAGTAGTAGCTATACTTATACCCGACAAAATATATTTCAACATCAAAACTACAGGAGACAAAGAAGGTTATTATATAATGATAAAGGGTCAATTTAGCAAGAGGATATAATAATTGTAAATACATATGCACCCAACATTGGAGCACCCAGATGCATAAGGCAAATATTATTAGAAGCAAACAGAGATATAGGCCCCAATACAACAAAAGACCCAGAATAGCCAAAGTCATTCTAAGTTATTCTAAGCAAAAAACAAAACTGGAGGAATCATATTACTTGACTTCCAAATATACTACAGTACTCTAGTAACAAAACAGCATGATACTGGCATAGAAACAGACACATAGACAAATGGAGCAGAATAGAGGCCCCCAAAACAAATCCACACACCTACAGTGAACCCATTTTTGACAAAGGTGCCTATAACACATACTGGTGAAAAGACAATCTCTTCAATAACTGGTGCTGGTAAAACTGTATACGCATAAGCAAAATACTAAACTAGACCCCTATGTATCACCATATACAAAAATAAAATAAAAGTGGATTAAAGACTTTAAGACTTCAACTATGAAATTTCTACAAGAAAACATTGGGGAAAATCTCCAAGACATTGGTCTGGGCAAAGACTTCTTGAGCAGTACCTGCAAGCACAGGCAACCAAAGCAAAAATAGACAAACGGGATCACATCAAGTTAAAAAGCATCTGCGCAGTAAAGGGTACATTCAACAGAGTGAAGAGACAACCCAAAGAATGAGAGAAAATATTTGTAAACTGCCCATCTGAAAAGGAATCAATAACTAGAATATATAAGGAGCTCAAACAACTCTATAGGAAAAAGTCTGCTAAAAAATTGGCAAAATATTTGAATAGACATTTCTCAAAAGAAGACATACAAATCACAAACAGGAATATGAAAAGATTCTCAACATCACTTGATCATCAGATAAATGCAATTCAAAACTACAGTAAGATATCATCTCACACCAGTTAAAATGGCTTATATCCAAAAGACAAGCAATAACAAATGGTGATGAGGATGTGATGAAATGGTAATCCTTGTACATTGCTAGTGGGAATGTAAATTAGTATAACCACTATGGAGAACAGTTTGGTGGTTCCTCAAAAAACTAAAAATAAAACTACCATATGATCAGCTATCGCACTGCTGGGTATATACCCAAAAGAGGAAATTCGTATATTCGTATATCAAATAGATTCCTATACTCCTATGTTTGTTGCAGCACTGTTTACAATGGCTAAGATTTGGAAGCAACCTAAGTATCCATCAACAGATGAATGAATAAAGAAAATGTGATACCTATAAACAATAGAGTCCTACTCAGCCATAAAAAGGAATAAGATCCATTCATTTGCAACATGAATGGAACTGGAGATCATTATGTTAAGTGAATTAAGCCATGCAGAGAAAAACATACATCACATGTTCTCACTTATTTGGGGAATCCAAAAATCAAAACGATTGAACTCATAGACATAGAGTGTATAAGATTGATTACCAGAGGCTAAGAATGGTAATGGGGGGCTAACTGGGGTGGGAGGAGGCAGATGGGGATGGTTATTGCATACAAAAATAGAAAGAATGAGTAAGACCTATAGGTGACTATAGTCAACGGTGACTTAATTGTACATTTTAAAATAACTTAAAGAGTGTAATTGGATTGCTTGTAACTCAAAGGATAAATATTTGAGGCAATGGAAAACCCATTGCCCATAATGTGCTTACTTCACATTTCATGCCTCTATCAAAACATCTCATGTATCCCATAAATACATATATCTACTATGTACCCCTACAAATTTACTTTTTAAAATAAATAAAATGAAAATGGAATGACTGAATAAGCATATGAACGAATAAAAAAATAAAGAAACATGTAAGTAAGTAAAGTATCATGAGCAAAAGTATATGCTTTTTGTCAACTTGGGGGAAATTAGTGATGATGAGGTACTCACTCTTGTGCAGAATCTTCCACCAGGACGCTGAGGCAGCCCTTTTACTGGCCTGTGGCCACATGGAAAACTTAATGGACATGAAACCATGCTGTCCTCCCTGTGGAGTTGTAACTGACAGCATCAGGGATCTCCTCTTGTCAGCACAGAGAAACAGAAGTATGTGCCCATTCCTACTGCTGAGCAATATGCCTGCTGTAATGCTGGGCAGCACTGTCCTGGGGACCCCTGGACTCCACAGGTGGCAGTCATTCAGTGACCACTACCTGGGTCAGGTTGCAAAGAATTCCCAGCCACTGACACTCAATCTGCTTTACCCTGCCATTGCATTCCCTCATTCCCTTTTCATTTCTATCTCTTTTTTTTTTTTTTTTTTTTGATCTCGGAGTCCCCTTCTAGCCCTGTGACATGTTTCCCCATCTGTTCATGCAGATGGTGCTAACCAAAGACATCAAAAAGTCTAGTGTCCCCAAATCTCTCTTGATTCAGTTGGTCCCCTTTACCACAGAGCAGTGGGAAAAATAAGAAAATGAAAGGCACATTTTGAAGTACAGAGATGTCATGGCTCATATAAGGAATACATTCATGTTCAATACCTGGTTTGAAGTAAATGCTATCTACAGAGGTAAGCCCTTAACCTGATGTTCTCCTGAACATAAAATTGTGTCTGCAATAACTGGATAGCACCTAGAATACAGAATTACACCCTCCCCTCCCTGCTTCCTATTCTTCTCCCCCACCAAATCTTTGTTGTCAGCAACTACAACAATGATCTATTTTAAATTTAGTTCTATGTATATTTTACACTCTGTTCTATCCATGCCTACAGAAACTGACAACTTGCAAGGATAAAATAGCTTTTTGTGATTAAGGAACATTGTCACCGAACAATAATAATTCCAATAACAATAACACTTTTTCATAATTTTAAAATACTACAAATAACAAAGGTGAGCCAAGGATCCTATTTATGATAGAACAAACAGAAGCCTGAGCAGGATACTAAAAAATCAAAATCACAAGAAAGTAAAGTGGCCCAGGGATATAGCCTCTTCCTTGTCTAAGATGACTGAGATTTTCACAATAAAATAAATATTAGACCTAAAACCTATTTAGTGACACAGATTTAATTCAGCTCCATAGGTGAGTCCAGAGTTTGAGGTTCCCCAAATCAGAATATCTGATAATCCATATTATTTGGAAGTTGGTCTTTCAGATTAAAACCTGTTTTTCTCCTGCTTAGAATTTAGGCAAAGCTCATTTTCACACTTGTGTTGTTCTTCTCTTCTGTTTTTTCAATGCATAGTTCTGCCCAGCCCCTGGCCACCCATGTGGTGGACACAGCATTTTTCTCCTCCTCGGTAACTTCACCTGCCATCAAATAAGGGCCAGACATGTGGTTTGTCTCATCCCATCATCAGGGGTGATGACCAATGAGTAGAGCAGTAATTTAGGGAGGCTCCACAAATTAACCCTTAATGAATCATATTAGTGTAGCAGTAAGAAATATAATTTATTCACACACTAAATTAGCTAAGAAGAGCCAATTTGGGCGGGAAAAAGTGTTTCTCATTATCACATCATAAGCCTTGTTTACACTGGTATATGACTAATCCTCATGTTATGTCTAACTTCCCAAAGGGAAAATCAATGTATAGGTCCAGTCGAATGGGCTTAAATACTTAATATTTGGGAAAAAAATACTGTTGTGAGCAAATGTGTTTTCTTTTTCCCCAGGTAATATTCTCCTTTCATTCCTTACAAACATGTGCATGCACACGCACAGAAACACACAGTCCTTCTGAAGGATAGGCAAGATACTCCAAATTACATAAAGACATACCCTATGCCAATGAAATAATATGATACCACTGCTCTGCAATCAATAAAATGTTACATACATTTTAGTCATATAACATTTGATTATCATGAATAAAAGAGAACATCCCTTTGAACTTAGCTGTAGTGAAGTTTCTGAGACATGTTTCTGAAAAGCACTGGCTCTCACTAGAAAGGGTTTTCTCATTGACTCATTCTATGCTAGAAGGCTAATATGGGTCACCTAGATTCTACCACAGTACAATTCCCTCTACTTTGACATTTCTGTATATCTTTGAGAATATCGCAGTGATTGCAAATGATAACATAACATAAGAAAATGCCATACCAATGGAAATTTTAACACAGTCAACTCATATTTGCACTTAATTTATAATATGGGAAACTGAATTCATGACAATTGCTGATCCTATCTTTAAAATGTCTTCTTATCAGCTGTTGAAATTGACATCAGCTGAAGCACAGTCTCACTACTAATGAAGTTTCTTACCAATACAGTGAAATGCCACACATTTTCTACTAGATAGGACAATCAGATTTTTTTCACCTAATTTAAACATAATAGTCTTTGATAATTGGGTTTTAAATAATATCAGTTTGATTTAATGCTTCTCTTTTTACTCCTCTTAATTTACCGCAGTATGCAAATCCATTGTTTGACCCTATTTTGCATGAATTGCATTCACTGACAGACAGAGTAATAAATCAATTTAAGATAAACCCTGCAGAAACCTCAGATCCCACAAACTGATAAACAGAGTCAGGAGTCAGACTGATAAACTAGAAAAGTGCTGTGGCGAAATGGCAATTACTCATTCATGCATACATATATTCATTCAGCAAACTTTTTAAATTGGCTCTTGTAGGATGTGCACTCCTCAAGATGCTGGGGTACAAACAGTTGGGGAAAAAGCAGAGGTTTCTACTCTCACAGAGCTTATATTCTAGTGGAGACAGGGCATTAAATAGTAAACAAATACATAATGCATGTAGTTATAAAGAATAAAAAAGGCAGTGATAGGAAAGAGAGGGAACATAAAGTTAGGGGTAAAGTAGTTGGCTTTCTCTTCTTGCAAGCACAGGAGTTTGTTCTGCCCTTAGGACTACTGTATTTTCATTCTTTCTAACTGGAACACTCATTCCTCAGATCTGTGCTTTTTGAATGTAAACTAAAAATAAAATTCTAAGCCCCCCAATCCCCACCATCTGAATGGATCCCTCATCTCAGCAAGGGCATTCCAAAGTTAACCTGAAAAATTAGTTCAGGCCATGATGGGAAGGGGGAGTTGGACATGTCTCATTACAGCCTCTTCCCTTTTGCAATTACAAATGGAAGAGACTCTTTAAGTCTGATAAGAAACATTTACAATTTTCTTTCTGAAAGTTGCTATCTGGAGGCTTCATCTGCATGATAAAACCTTGGTCTTGAAAACACCTTATCACAACCCAGACATTCTTTCTATTGATAATGACTCTTTCAACCAATTGCCAATCTGAAAATATTTGAATCCATTACCTGAAAGCCTCCCGCTGCCCCACCTTTCTGGGCCAAACCAATGTCCATCTTACATGTATTAATTGATGCCTTGTATCTCCCTAAAATGTATAAAAACCAAGTAGTGTCTTGACCACCTTGGGTACATGCTCTCAGAATTTCCTAAGAGATGTGCCATAGGCCATTGATAACTCATATTTGCTGCAGAATAAATCTCTTCAAATATTTCACAGAGTTTGTGAATCATCAATACCGATCTTTAGTGATGATATTTCAATTCAAATATCACCTCCTAAAGTAGGATTCCACTTTCTCCTCCAGTAACTCTTTATCATATTATTATGTTTAACTTCCACAATTCAATTCATCACAATTTATAAACCTTATCATTATCATTAAATATCTCTTTTGCTGGTAGTTTATATCTTTCCTTCTCCAAGTACAAGCTTATGGAGTAAGGATTATATGTAGCTTATTCACTACTGTACCTTCTATCCACCACCTAGAGCAACAAGAGGTGCTCACTCAGGACTTGATTGGATGGATTGATGGATAAATGAACTAAAGCTTCGATGATTCACTTACCTGGAGTGTGCCTATTTTATTAAACATAAATTAGAGTTTATTATTATTTTTTCTGGCTTCTTTCTGGAACACTGTACAGACATTCCTAATATTTAGGTAATGAAAGTGAATAATTGCATTCAGCTATTCCTCTTAAGAGAATTCTGAGTACGTCCCTGTCTGCTCTGCCACTTCCAACTGCATGCATGGGGTCATTTCTTCACATTCAATCCATTAAATCATTATGAAAGGCACAGACTCTGGAGTCAAACAGACTTGGAACCTATCCCCATCTTTGACGTGTATACTACTAGTACAACTTTGAACAAGTTACTGAATTTGTCTAAGCTTCAGTTCAGTTTTCTTTAAAAATGCAATGATTTATTATTTACTTTTGACCAAATTCCTTTAAGTTAAATGATAATACTATTTTGGATTGAGAGTTGTTAGTTGACTTATGAAAGACACATGGCCCATAAAACAACCCCTATGTCTTTGACTCCAGATTTTGGCTCTTACTTAGCCTATCCTGCATCTCATCATCTGTTACGTATTTTCTTCTCCCACTAGCCTCCAAGTTTTTGAGTCACAGAGACTGGATGTGTCATTTATCTTCCTGTATCTCCAAAACCGGGCAAGGTATTGATACATAGTAAGAATTTACCACCCCCATTTTCTCTTGAAAAAAAAAAAAAAAAGTCATCTCCCTCTTATCCTGACGAAAAATGCAGAAAAGGTCAAGGCTGGTACCAGCAGTGACGCTAATAATAGCGACTAATCTTTACAAACAACTTACATGCCAGGCACTTTAGTAAATTCTTTACAAGCATTTTTTGTAGCTTAATCCCCTCAGTAATCCTACAAGATAGGAACTATTAAGCTCTATTTCACTGATGAGGAAACTGAAGCTTAGAAAGATAGAGTACAACTAAAGGTATTGAAGCAAGGCAGTCAGGTCCCCAGCCCATACTCTTAACACATTGCAATACTGCTATTCTAAGTTTTGTGTTGTTTGGCCTTATTATGCAATGATGTAAAATGCACAGATGCCTCCTAGTATTTTTATGCCAGAAGATTTGGTCTTTATCCTGGTCTTTTCAACAGTTTCTTTTAGTTGTCAGCCTGTTACAGCTGCTAAAATATAAAGTCCTAATTATTTTCTCCATTATGGCTAGTGGGAACAATTCAACATGGAATTAGTATCTTTCTCTAGGGATTTACGGCCATTTAGCATGTTGTTGCCTTTTATTCTGTCCATAAGAGTGCAGATAATGAGCTACTTCTGAGAAGTAAAATAGCTTGAGTATTTTGTAATGTGGGGAATGTGATTTGAGTCATTAACCTATTACACTGGTTTGGTTTTTCAAGGAAAAGCTTGCTTTATATGTGATCTCCAAAATAAGGAGACAGGAATGAGGTAGAAATCTTCCCTGAACATCCATTAGCAAAGCAAGTGATTAAAACTTTTACAAAAAGTCTTTTAACAAACATTTTTGACAGTAACTTCCATAGGTTGTGTAATTTTTTAATCTTCTACCTATTTTTTTCTCCCCATGGGAAATGAGTCTGAAACTCCTGTTACTTATTATAGAAAATAAGTATAGATTTTCTTCATGTACTTTGGGATCTTTCCCAATATTCTGGTAGCCAGAGGTACTTTTCTAGTTGCTTGACAGTTAGAGAATAGCTATTGGTCCAGTACTTTCTGATTTCCCCTTTAGAATGATTATTGATGCTCAATATAGAATCAAGAAACTCAAAGGGATAATGATGTTTGTGCAGCCTTGAAATTAAAATGTACAGGTTATTTGGGTAATTTCTACTTGAATTACAAAGTAAGAATTAAATTTCTTGGGGAGAGGAATAGTCACTCATGCCTGTAATCCCAGCACTTTGGGAGGCTGAGACAGGAAGATCACTTGCGAACAGGAGTTCAAGACCAGCCTGGGGAACATAGTGAGACTTTATCTGTATTAAAAGTTTAAAAATTAGCCAGATGTAGTGGTGTGCACCTGTAGTCCCAGCTACTGGGGAGGCTG
Source organism: Hylobates moloch (assembly GCF_009828535.3). Taxonomy (NCBI): domain Eukaryota; kingdom Metazoa; phylum Chordata; class Mammalia; order Primates; family Hylobatidae; genus Hylobates; species Hylobates moloch. The sequence continues at coordinate 138,518,696 of NW_026652281.1, forward strand.
AGGTAGGAGGTTTGCTAGAGCCCAAGTGTTCGAAGCTGCCCTGAACTATGAGAACATCAGACTGGGAGGACAGAGTGAGACCCTGTATCTAAAAAAACCGAGTTTCTTCAATGAAGCAGAAAACCTGTGGGCAGGATAATTGTCTGGTGGCCTTCAGAGTCTCTGGGAGCCTTAGAAGTCATGCAGAGATATTTCCCTGCAGACTACTTTGCATGGCCTCCTAACTTCCAATAAAGTTTGGTATCTTTGGCTAATTAAACTGAGGGTTAATGTAATCTTTCAATGATCAGTTTTCCCTAACTGGAGTTTTTTTGAAACTTAACAACATGGATGTGGAACTGTGAAATAGAACAGATTTTCAAAATTTCTATACCTCAAATTACTAACTATATTGCATGTAGCTTTTACTTAGACTTGGTCGTTCAGAAAAGTGTAACAAAATGACCTTCCATGTGTAAGTAGTTGCATAAGAGAAACCCCTTTAAGAATAATAGATAAAATGAATTATCATATTAAGTTACACCTGAGGAATGTACTTTATGTGCTGTATTTATAAGAAAAGCAATGAGCCAGCCAGAAAGAGTGCATCGGTCCATATTGTGGAGTCTTGTTTAAAACTAATAGAGCCATATTCATCCATTAACGAATGATGACTAAGACATCTCTCTAGAGGGGAATCTCTCTAGAGGGGAGATGAATGACTACTCCGTTCTTTTTAAGGGACCTTGGAAATCTAGACTCTTCAGTCTTCTTCATCCATCAACACTTTCAGTACCTGCTTTCTTCAAGAGTCTTTTGCATTCATTTACTTGGAAGAAGATTGCATTCTTTCAGACTTTGAGGAAGTGACTGAGATCATGGGCTTTGAGTTCAATCTGAGCCCTGAAACTCATTAGCAAGTTACTTATTCCCCCAAGTCTCAGTTTCCTCAACTATAAAATGGACATAACAATAGCTTGTTTCACAAAATTGTTTGATGTAAATGAGATAATTCAGGGCTTGACATATAAAAGTACCCAATAAAGGTTACTACTACTACTACAACTGACTCAAGTATTCATTTGCATTTGCTTTGAATGCCTTTATCTAATTAAAACTCTGCTTTAAGTGAACTCATTATACTAGTCTAACTCTGTATTTTTCCCATTTGCCAAGTAAGCTGCCTGCAAAAGCTGCCAACAAAATTTACTGATTTCATGAAATCAAAGTGATGCAAAAGTTACTCTAAATGTAATTAGAGAAAACTTAATCATTAAACCAACGCTGAGAACAATCTGCATTATTTCAAGGCTTGAAACAATGGAAGTCTCTTCTATTGTTTTTCAGTCTAAATGTAAGACAAACAAAAAAACCGTGCCCTTATGGGTGTGTGTACTACACATACACACATATATACAAACATATCTACAGACATATAGATATATATACACCTATACCTATAAATGAAGACACACACGCACGCACGCACGCACGCACACACACAATAGCAACAATTTTAAACATCTACTGGGAAATACTTCGCTAAAAAATAATAGGGTAAAATGAAGACCTGGCTTCTCTTCATGTTCACAGTATTCTGGTGACTCAGAGGGTTCACTCCTAATGAAATCAGGAATATGCAAGTACTGCCTTTGAATGTACTAAGTATAACAATGCTATATATAGATATTTTCAAAAGCCCATTAATAAAATGTCCTCAATGGATTTCAATAATTTTCCTCTTTGCAGACAAGGTCTGCTTCCATAACACTACTGTACACATTCTTCAGGCCTGCAATATAAAATCCCTATGTTTCTTGGAAGCGCAGCTGGCTTCTTCCCTGCTTCAAAACCTCTGGAGTCTCCAACCATTCCTCTTTCCTGCAGCAATCCCCTTCACAACTTTGGTTTCAGTGCTGCCACAGCCAACTTTCATTCCACTGAAATCAACGGACGTGAGAACAACTAGGGACCCATGTAGCCAACAGTCAAGGAGATCCATTGGCTACCAGAACATGATGGGTCAGAAATATTTTAGAAAAAAAAGAAAAGAGGCAAACTTGCTTTTCCTCTTTAAGTGTTTTTTATTTAAAAATCCAGTAAAAGGTCGCAACAAAATGAGCCCTGGATTATTTCCTAGGGTTGCTAAATACAAGTCTCTCCATTTCTAAGGCTGAAGAATGATGCATTTCTGATCCTGCTATTGTTGACTTGGATTTAAATTATTTTCTAACATCAGTCAGGCAAGGATGACTCCAAGTAACTAAATAACTCCAGCAGTAGCAGTAGCAACAATAGTAACAAGCCCTGGGCTAAGAGTTAGGATTTTGAGATTCTGCTCTGTGGTTTGCCATTGTCTCTAGGATGTTAGGCACAATTACTTCCTGCTCTGAGCCTCCCTTTTCCTTGCTATAAAAAAAAAGGAGGTGAACTTGAATATATCAGAAATTAATTCTAAATATATTTATTCTTCTTAATCTTATAGGAAAATTATGGAAAAGATGTCTTTTAAAAAAGTAATGCAGCTTGTTAAAGAGGTTGCATTCTATAACAGTCCATCATATGCATTTTTTTTTTGACATACAGATGGAGACAGGTGCTTTGAAGACTGGCAAAATTTAGAGAATAGGTTCTCACATTCTGGCCAGAAGGACTTATATTCTTAATGAAATCTCTTTTGTTCTGCTTGACAAAATATATTCACTCAATATCTCTCTGAAAACGAATTAGGAAATCCAAGTTAAAAATTGATTAATATTAATGTTTGATAAAATATATTTCAGTGTGAGATGACTACTCAGTCATCCTGTGGTTAAACTTTCAGAGTAGAGGAAGAGGATAAAATTAATAAAATCCTGCCTGTCTAAATTCATTACAGACTAGCATTATCCTTTGCCATTTTACCAATGACAGAACGTACAAAGCAAGAGGTGGCTGAATTACCTTCTGCTTCCTGTTGAATCTTTCTTTAAGAATGTGAGCATTTAATCAGAAGTGACAAGTTTCTGATCTAATGTTACATATGGGAGGTGTATACATATGTGAAGTCAAAGTCTCCCCCCTTACACGAAAAGACAAACAATTGTTTTTAGATGGGTCAGCTACAACTGAGAACATAAGAAAGTCATTCCTTCCATAAGAACTGTCCTAATAAAATCAGCAGGAGTATATACCCTGAGCCATTTCTTCAACTAATGAGACTACAAATTACAACAGCACAACTATAAGATCATAAATCGTGTCACAAATAATTTTGCCTATTACTCATTAAAATACAAAGTAAATTTTAAATAATAGTCCTGCATTTGATAGCCACAACCAAATATTTCGTCTTAGGTCAAAACCGTAAGTCATATACTATATTGGATAAAGAAATATATTTTAAATATGTCCTATCATGGTTGAAGAATGATGGTGAGGAGGGTTTTATTGATGTGACAAACATGCTTACTATACATTCATTGTTAATTTAAAAAGATACAAAATTGTATATATAAGATGAATGCTTTCATAATAAACTACATATATACTTTTTTAAAAGAAAAATACTTTAAAGGCATATAGAGCAAGACCAAGGTGGTGGTTATCTCTGTGTGGTAGGATTGGGGTAGTTTTATTTTCATAAGAACTATAGTTTCTAAAGAGTCAATAAGAAACATGGATTATTTCATGATTCAACAAGTATTTTACTGTGTTTGTTGAAGAGTTTTCAATGTGATTAAGTATGATGTAATGTTAATGACTTCGCATAAATAATATACAGCCAACTTATATTTAGATTCTAAGTTTAAATGAAAATGTGCACTGTTATGCTCACAAAAACATATCATCAATTGATAATTCAAGTTGACTGCTCTTTTGTGTACTACCCGAATGTTATATTTTCAATTTCTTAATAAATCAGAGTTTTCTTCAAGGAGATAAATACAGTTTCTTGAGCAATTGAAATATTTTAAATACCATTTATGCATAATGAGATGGAAGTGCTAAAAGGATATATGTCATACATTAGCAAAGTCACAGAATTAATGGGCTTTGGGAAACTAGAATAAACATTTAGCAATCATTTAAACGAGTGATCAGAAGAATCACTAATTTTGGACAAGAATGCAGGTCTTCTGATTTCTTGTCCATTGTAATTATTCATTAGTTTTTGAAACCCAATAAATACCCTATTTTAAGTGAATAATAGTCTGAATTATATCTATGTGACCTTCTTTATGATGAGCATGTCAACACCAGATTAAATCTGATTTTTACCTGCTTGCGCTTCAGCTGAGTTCATTGATAGAATTCTGCTTTCTATTTCATATTTGGGTGATGGGCTCAACAGAAGCGCAAACCCCAGCATTATGCAATATACCTCAAGTATACGAACCTGCACTTGTACCTCCTGAACCTAAAATTATTTTTTAAAAAAAATTGTAGGCCAAGCACAGAGGATCAGACCTGTAATCCTAGCACTTTGGGAAGCCAAGGCAGGTGGATGGCTTGAGCCCAGGAGTTCAAGAACAACCTGGGCAACAAGGCAAAACCTCACCTCTACAAAAATGATACACGAAATACCCAGGTGTGATGGCACATGCCTGTAGGTCCAGCTACTCAGGAGGCTGAGGTGGGAGAATTACTCGGGCCCAGGAAGCAGAGGTTGCTGTGAGTCGAGATTGCATCACTGCACTTTAGCCTGGGTTACAGAGTGAGACAATGTCTCACACACACAAAAAAATTCTATATTTTCTATATAATTTTTCTTTAAACTATTCTGAAAATGATCTAATTGGGTCAATGTTATTTTGGAATAGACCATAGTTCAGTCTGTTTTAAATATCTGCTTTTTAAATTGCTAGGATTTCTTCTGCCTAGTCAACTGGAACGTATTTTGTTGCCAGGTCTACAGCTAAGCTACTCCCAAGAAACCATTCTTCCCCACATCTAGCCATATCTCTTGATGGAAATCTCTAAATAGTTTGGTAAATTACAGGAAGTATTTAGTTTTATAATTAGATTGTCCTGAGTTATCAACAGTGACCAAGAGTGAAGGTGAGTGGTATCTTGTGAATGTCTGTGTCCCACAAATTCATGAGTTGAAACTAATTTCCAATGTAATGGTAGTGGGAGATAGAGCCTTTGGGGAGATGATTAGGTCCTGAGGGCAGGATCTAATGGCATTAGTGCCCATAGTTTGCCTTGCTGCTTTCACCTGGTGAGGACACAGTGAGAAGGTATCATCTCATTTTGGACTTCCCAGCCTGCAGAACTGTGAGAAATAATTTTCTGCTGTTTACAAAGCCTCCCATTTTATGATATTTTATTATAGCAGCCCAAATCAATTAAGACAGTGAGAATTTTGTATTCAAGGCTTTCAAAATTCTTTGGTCACAAACTGCAATTTTAAGCTTCTTTTTTTTTTTTTTTTTTAAAAAAAGAAGCACTTGGCTGGGCACAGTGGCTCATGCCTGTAATCCTAGCGCATTGGGAGGCTGAGGTGGGCAGATCATTTGAGGTCAGGAGTTGAAGACTAGCCTGGCCAACATGTTGAAACCCCATCTCTACTGAAAATACAAATAATTAGCAAGGTGTGGTAGCGAGCGCTCCTGTAATCCTAGTTACTCAGGAGGCTGGGGCAGGAGAATCGCTTGAACCCAGAAGGCAGAGGTTGCAGTGAGCCAAAATTGCACCACTGCACTCCAGCCTTGGAGACAGAGTGAGATTCCAGCTAAAAAAAAAAAAAAAGAATAGAAAAGAAAAAATAAAAAGCACTCTTCATAGCTTAATTATTCCTGAAGCTCTTCAAATAAAGTTAAGAAAACAGAGGAGTGATAAGACATGATGAGAAGAAAAAGAGAGGCTTGGTTTAAGGGGAACCATACAACACATTATTAAATGAAAATTATTGAAGGCATGCTGCCACTGAGGCACTTGGCTTGGGGCTTGAGGGTCTCAGTTAAGAGTTGTCATGACCACCTGTGTCCCATGCCAGGCATCTAATTTCCTTACTCGTGATCTCAAGCTGTCAAATACAATGGCTGGAGATACCTGGCTCCACTATAAGTTTGTGTCCTCAACACTGTTTGACAATCCTTTGAATTTTCTTTAGCAGTTTTCTTTTGCGTTCTAGACATGCCTGGCCTAGGCCTTTCCCATTCCTTTCAATGAGCTTTCTCAGTCCCACTCTTTTTGTTCTACACAAAGAAACTACTGTGTTACTTCACAGAACAATGCAAAGATAACCAGGGTAAAATTCTATAATTTGCTATCCATGTTTCCATTGATTTATTAAATATTAAGTGGTATTGAGCACTTTCTATCCACCAATTACTGTGCTACTACAACTATATGATTTCATTTTTTGTTCTCATAGATTATACATTATTTTACATTGATTGATCATTGACTCAGAATAACTGGGTGGTGAAAATATTGATAGCATCTAATTCACTCCCTCTTCCTATGAATGAGGACAATAAAACCTGGAAAATATGCTTAAGGTTCAATGAGAAGCCACTGACAAAAGTCCAAATTAAAACCCAACTTCTATTATCATTACTCTTTGTTAAGGAAATTGGTTGGATTGCCCATTTGGGTCCATTTATTTATCTGCATAGCATTAGAAATCTGTTCCCAGACCCCCTGGAATGATTTTCATCCTGAAAAGCAATGGAGTAACTAAGAGTATGCTGCAATCCCGTGCTTTTAGAGACGGGAAAACAGAGATCCAATCAGGATGAAGACTGTTAGAACTTAGTCTATAAAAAAAGAGTCCATATTTCTAAATATTCATCTCATCTGCTGAAATCCCCAACACCAATGTACCTTAATGCAAGCTTGCTAAGCAGCTGGCGTGCATGCTTACATTTCTTGCTAACCAAGCACAAAATATGAGCATGAGTAGACTTAGAGCTCTTGTGCGCCATCAGAAGCAGTGCGCGTGCTTTTGCAGAAAGAAAATTTGACAAGAGTGGTAGCAAGGTTCTGGCTGAAGAGCTTTGAGCACCCCTCTCCGGATAATGGCCCAGCCTGGCTATACATGATCATGGATCTCACCCACTGAGCCACACATCCACTGAGATGAGATGACCCCCTCTTCTGACACAGGTGCTCAAAGGATGTGTTCATAGAAGATTCTCAACACATGAGAGATGGGAACTATCATCCCATGGCTGCAGACCTTTTAAATGTTGAGTGGTATTTCCCAGATAATAGAACCAAAGGTCCCTAGGCCTCTGAAACACGAAATTTTGTTCCCCAATTTTTTTTTTTTTGAGACAGGATATGGCTCTATCATCCAGGCTGGAGTGCAGTGGCATGAATTCGCTCATTGCAACATCTGCCTCCTGGGCTCAAGCCATCCTCCCACCTCAGCCTCCTCCAGAGAAGTGGGCACTACAGGCACATGCCACCATGCCCAGCTAATTTTCATATGTTTTGTAGAGACAGGGTTTTGCTATTTTGCCCAGGCTGGTCCTGAACTCCTGAGGTCAAGCAATCTGCCCACCTCAGCCTCCCAAAGTGCTGAGATTACAGGCATGCCCAGACCCAAATTTTATTATGAAGACATTCAAACAGACAAGTTGAAAGAACAATACAATGAACACTTACATACTTACCATTAAATTCAATAAGCATTGATATTTTGCAATACTTCTTTCTCTATCTTTATTATGTTTTAATACCTGAAGATTTCACTGAAGAAAATCCTATGAAAGAAACTTACTCAGATGCTGTAAATGACTGTCCCTCCTTTAACCTACCCCACCAATCTTTGTTTGTCTTAATGGGAAAGACGTTTAAGCCCTTAGGTTTTGCCTTAAACTCAGAAGACATTCAGCTTACAGGCTTAGTTCTACCCAATTTCTTGGTCACTGCCTTGATATTTAAAGTTTTCCTTCTGCCAGCTTCCTATATCCAGGTCTTCATGGTTGCCCTTCAATATGTCTTACCCAGACTAGTAAACTTTGCCACTGCCAAATTCTTTACAAAGTCTTGCCTGTGCCTCAGGAATCCAGACAGCAAAATTCCCTACTAAACTGGAACCAGCGTGAACCACAGGACCTAATAATGCACCTTTCATAGAAGACTCAGGCAGTTTGTTCATTAGAGCCTTATTTTTATCAATCCAGAATAAAGCCTGTACTTATGGACTAATAAAAGTTATTTCCATCTAAACACATTTTTATCTTTTTTGTTCCCTGCATGCTCTCAAGTGATTCCTACTATTCTTTATTTCCATCTTGCCAGTACATAATAAGCAGGACAGAAGAGTGAAGATCAACGTCTTTACCTTCAGATAACTAAGCTCTTCTGCAGAGCAGCTGTGTAATTTTGTCAGCAAGTTCCTTCATTTCTTCATGTAAGACGGATAAAATGATGGTACCCATTTTGCAGGGCTAAAGTTAATATTAATAAGATAACATATGCAAAGTTCTGGCACAGTGACAAGTACATGCTAAGTCCCTTTATGAGTACTAGCTACTGATATTAATATTGTTACTATTTTAAGTGTCGTTTCAATGCAGCCCTATGGAATACAGACACAAAATAAACTTCTTACTACATTGTCAGCAATAGAAAATTACTGGCTGGGGATGGGTAAGTAGCAGGAGGGGCTAAGTATTGTAGAAGCAACTGTAACAATAGAATAATATATTTTAGCATTATATAAAATAGAGCTAGAAATTAAATAGAAAAACAGCTAACTTTAACTGAATTCCTTTTACTTATCTATTGCAAATGAACCTCCTTGAGTTGAGAAAGATCTGATATGCATTACATTTCTCTCTAAGGAACAAATTGTTCTACTATTTGCCCATTAAAACTGGAATTGGACATTTATATATTTCCTGATGAATGTTCTTATTACTCTCCCCTTCACAATTAACAGTACAGCTGAGAGAACAATCACCATTCATGAGCCCTCTCCATGGGGATGTGTTAATTCTATGCATGTTAGATGTGTTCAGGAACCTGCATATTTTGTTAATAGCCCTTGATGGAAGTGGGAATGGGAGAATAATTATTTTCCAATGTCATGAGTTACAGGTACAGCAATAGTGTCCAGGTGATCTTAATGATAAGAATAACTTGTCATCATTTTTGTTTGGTTAATGACTTAATGATATAAAGAAGCCAATTTATCATCTATAATACTGATTTACCCCTTTTCCTTCTCAATTCTTTTTTTTTTCTTTTTTTTTTGAGATAGAGTCTCTCCCTGTCATCCAGGCTGGAGTGTGGTGGCGCAATCTCAGCTTACTGCAAGCTCTGCCTCCCAGGTTCACGCCATTCTCCTGCCTCAGCCTCCTGAGTAGCTGGGACTACAGGTGCCCACCACCACACCTGGCTAATTTTTTTGTATTTTTAGTAAAGACAGGGTTTCACTGTGTTAGTCAGGATGGTCTCGATCTCCTGACCTCGTGATCCGCCCGCTTCGGCCTCCCAAAGTGCTGGGATTACAGGTGTGATCCATCAAGCCTGGCCCCCACTTCCTCTTGATTCTAAATAATTCTGATTGTTGATTTTCCTGTCCACTCAACTTTGCCTACACGCATTTATGAATTCATCCTCAACCTTTATTGCATTACTATTTACAGTGTTGGTGCTTAGTCAGTATTGGGTATACAAAGGAGAATATGACATGTCCTGTGCCCTAAACATAGGTATTCTGGAGAAACAGGAAGAGCCCAGGGTGATTTCTGCATTTTTCCTGTGAAGATGAAGTGACATGATGGATAAAATGCATCCAGCACTGGGTCTGCTCTGGGTAACTTATTATTTCTAAGTCTCCAGTCTTCTTCTAGATTCTTACCTCCCTCCATGCTTAACTTTTTAAAAATGTTAAACTACAATCTTTTCTCATTCCCTGTTCTACACTGCACACATGGTCACCCTCTCATCCAGGTCTCTCTGATACTGTAAGTTTTGTAGTCGATTCCAAATAATAATTTTAGTATCATGTATCTGCTGAACACAATTCTTTCCATTAGTACTTTCAAAGTCCACCACTTCAATATAATCTTTTCAGACTTTACCAGTCAACCTACCGTCTCTCTCTTCTATTTCCTTCTTTTCTGAGGCATGTATGTGAGCAGTGTCTGTATCGAACTCATTTCTCTACCACCAGTGCTTGCCACAGAGTACAGATGTGCTCTCATTCTGCCTCTCTTATCCCCCCCTCCCTTGAAGGCCAAATGCCTTTTTTTCTACAAATGTCATAAAAAAGCTGAATCTAAGGATCTAAGATGATGTATCAGTCAGGAGTACTGAATAAAGCAGAAAATAAAAATGAGATAGAATAGACAAGAAATATGTGGAATTGGAGGCATCTTGTTGAGGGCTCTGGCTCTGAACTTGGAACACGGTTTATGTACCACCTCCAGAGATTACTTTCTTTGTAATCTTCGGCAAATTGCATCAGCCTCTGTTTCTTCATTTGAAAATAAAGACAATAGGAGTTCCTAATGTATGAGGTTGTTGTAAGGGTTAACTATAATAATGCATGAAAGCACTTAGCTCAATGTCTGACCCATAACAAGTGTTGAATAAAAGAATATTATTGTTATTATCATCACAATTATGAGGTTACATATTCATGTAACACAGAATAAATTACGCAAGCAAAAATCTGAATTTAGAATTTCTTCCACTCTAATGAAGAGAAATCCTTTATATTATAGTGTTTTCAGACAAAGATATATTTTTCCTCTTTTTTTCTAGAAAACCATCTTTTAATATGAAACCACGCTTTCAGTACAGAATAAACTTTAAAAGAAAAACTGTCTTTTCCATAAATTATCCTCACCCAGATATCAGAGCATCATAATTATTTCCTGACATAGAGGTATATTTGAGTATAAATTTCCTATTAATAAACATGAGATGACTACTTTATTTATTTGCAAGTCTGATTGATCCTTGGAAGGTAAGAGGTCACAATAAGCTTTCTCATCATCAGAGGGCCATGATCCCGTTCAGGCAGCTCAGAAGCAATTTATAAAACACAGCATTTCCCATATTCAAACAATTATTTGGCATTCATAATGTTTTTGCATTTTAAAGAAACCCTGTGTCTCAGCTATTTTGATATTGTTTATCCCTACTCCTTAAAAAAGCAGCTTTAAGATCAGCAGCTGATATTGGAAGATAATTCAGAAAAACGTAGTCTTAGCTGAGGTTAAGTCCCTTTGTAAGCATGCTACCTTAAGTTCTCAAATGTCTAGTGGATAGGAGGCTTAACTGTTTCTTAGTAGAATTGCAGAAAGATAAGGAAAATAGCACAATATTTCCACCCAATGAAAAGTACAGCTATTTTGCTCAGGAAAAGTTATATTTTGAATTGGGGACAACAGACCTGAGTCCATAAAGGACGGTGCCATCAGGATGCAGGCGGATCATGCGGTTCTTAACAGTCACTCCGTGCACAAATGACTTCTTATCGTTCAGGAAATAGGTATCAGGCACCCAGAGCTGGTCTGCCACTCTGTTGTCCAGAGTCAAGTTTAAAGGTATTACATTATAGGATAGCCTCTTATCTCTCCAGGCTTGTTGAAAGTACATTGTCAAGGTATAATCCTGTGAATGTGAGAAAAAAAAAACATGGTTAGTTTACACCCAGACAGATCTGGGGGATAAGCAAACATCTCAGTATTAATAAGAAAATAAATTTATTTTTAATTTACTTTTTTTTTTTGAGATAGGGTCTCACTCTGTCACCCAGGCTGGAGTGCACTGGCACAATCTCAGCTCAATGCAGCCTCCCTCTCCCAGGTTCAAGCAATTCTCCTGCCTCAGCCTCCCAAGTGGCTGAGATTACAGGCATCTGCCATCACACCCAGCTATTTTTTTGTATTTTTAGTAGAGACGGGGTTTCACCATGTTGGACAGGCTGGTCTCGAACTCTTGACCTCAGGTGATCTGGCCACCCCAGCCTCCCAAAGTGCTGGAATACAGGCATGAGCCACCACATCCAGCCAAGAAAACAAATTTATATATGTATACGTGTGTGTGTGTATATATATATATACGTATATATGGTCACAAAGTACAAACATATACTATTCACATATACGGGCAAATACTAATTTATTAAACCCATTCTCACTCAGTACCTGGCATGGGCCAGGCACAGTGGTGGGCACTATGAATACAGAAGTGAAGAGAATATATTCACATTAAATTTATGAAATATTTCTGAGGAAGAAAGATATTAAGGAATAATTACCTAATGATTAATTTGTGCTTCCCAAAGTGGAGTATGGAGGACTCTTTTAGGTGAGATATAAACACAATTTTAAAAATAGTTATGTATTTGTTTCTATGTGTCTTAAAAAAATTAACTAGCACATCCAAATCTAAGAATTCATCAATTCATTCTTCCATTCATTCATTCATTAAATATATAATTTGTATCCAGTATTTGACAGGAACCATTGAGGTGCTGAGATGAAGGTGGTAAACAAGACAGATTACATGCCTGCTCTGAGGAAATTTAAAAACAAAGCATAGATAAATCAACAGAATCATGTAAAATAATGCTACAATTTATGAAGCACATAAATCAAGGTGCGAAATATCTAACTGGAATGGTGATGAAAAGCTTGTCTTGGGAGTTGGCATTGTGCAGAGAGCAGAGAAGGAGCCCAAACCACTGGCTCTTGGGAAAAGAACATGCTGAGCAGAGGGGAATCTGTAGAGGTCCTAAGATAAATAGACAGGCTAGACATGTTTGAAGAATCAGTAAGACCTGCTCGTTTGAGCCAGTGATACATAGAGAGAGTAGAAACACAGCAGTCAAGAAAATTAGCCCCATGAAATTTTAGAAGGGTATGCATATTTAAAATAGATTGTTACAAAGTGGCTAACTTATTATAGTAGTAATTGTAAGAGTTTGTAAATGAGAATCCTAATCAGTCTAGTCTAATCAAGGTGGGTTTTCCAGAAAAGGTGACATGTACACTGAGGCTAATGTAAGCTTCTCAGCTATCTAAACAATATTAATTCAGTCAGTTTATCATGAGAATTTTAATCCCAGCCTTATGGACAAGTAGGCTGGGCTGTAACTTTTAGAAACAGTGGGCTGGCTCCTGTAATGTGAGCAGTGCTCTTGGGGTCCCAATTCTACCATTTCTCAATTCTGTTTCTAGGACGTAAATATACATAACTTCTTTTAGTTTCAGTTCCATTAAATATAAATGGGGCTTTTAATACATGCCTGATCTAATCAGAACGTTATTATGAAAATTAAATGTACAACTCAAATGCAATTTGTAAACTATAAAAAGCTATATACTATGAATGAAGCATTTATAAGTGACATATTTTATCCATTAGAAGCCTATGGGTACAATGTAATTGCTCTCTGACCCTCATCTGAATGACTAAGTGAAGGTCCAAATATTCATTTGAAAAGCATAATTACAATTCTATTTTAAAACCAGTTCACAATGCCCTACTTGAGGGTTTTTTAAAAACTAGAATCATGTATTAATTATCTCTGCAACCTGAGAGGCTAGAGCAGTGCCCAGGGCTCAAATAACAAATGGATGAAAGAATATATGTCCAGTAAGCGATGCCTAGTAGATTTCTGCACAAATCTGCATAATTTTGTGTATAAGACACGTACTTAAATTTTGGTAAAATCTTGCATTTTTCTAACCTTTGTTGAGATTTATACATCTTAATTCGGTTATATCATTTTAAAATACGACTCATATTATCTGCTCTAACACTGAACAGTTTTCATAGGAACAACGTAACTCGTAAAAAATATTTAAATATTTTCTATGGCTTAGAAAACACACACATTTTGACCTCACTCAGAAATCAGTGTAGGACCTTCTAATTTTACAATCAAATTTCTATCCTAACAAAAGACATATTAATATCCTAAATGTGTATCAAATAGTTGTCGGTGAAATTCGCTTTAGTGGATTACTCTGGTTAGCATTCTGGGCTGTTCTGCAGCACTCTGCTTTAGTGAAGAATTAGTTTGAGGATCTCTAGAGGAGCATGTTAATTTATAATAAAAGCAAGATGAAGATTCATGAATTATATAACTAGAAAACAGAAAAACGATCAGATATATATTTTTGTGTGTGCCTATGTTACAAATAACCTAAAAACAAGACATAAAAAATAAAACATGCAATTAATATTGTGCTGGAAAGAACGCATTTAGTGATTTCCAATTCTTGAAATGGAAAATTTGACTATTATCTCTACAAGAAGAGAAAGCTACTTACACTTCTTTCATAAGCCCTCTTGAGAGTTAGGAGAAATAATACTGTTTGGAAGGTGCTGAAGTTTATCAATCAGCTGAGATGTGTTTGGACACAGGAAATTATCTTATCTTTTGGACTAAATAAATGTTAAGATTGTGAGACCCTGCATTACATGCTAATTTCTGTTATTTGTCAGCAAGGCAGTGCCTGCTAAAAAATGCTCCCAGACAGGCCGTGGTGATTCTGCAAACTGTCACATCAATTTTGATTTCATTTATTTTCAAATACACATCATGACACTGTCAAGAAAGGAAGAAGCTCCTGATTCTAACTCAGTGTTAGTGCACATAAAAAGAAAGCATGGTCCTGTCTTCTACCCTTTCCACTAGGCTCCTATCCACCTGAGATAAACCCTTTGCACTTTAATATTGCAAGGCTATCCTTCACATCTGACAACTCCACCTTTGGGAACTTGTCTCAGAGTTGGTTTATTCAAACTGAGAAACTCCAAATAAACCACTTCTGGGTGCTCCTTGATCCACGTCATCACCACCCGAGAAGGATTTACGTAATTAAAACTAAAGCCAATTGATTTGCAATACCAAACAAGATAAAGTAAACCCATTGCGGGTTATTTCTTCCACGAATTACAACTAAAAATTCTGGAAGAAATAAAACCGCAACTACCTGTTGACTATGCAAAGTAGAAAGACTGAGGAAATAATCAAAATGTGAGAAATACTACTATAAGAGTGAGTTTCTTGATTTTTCTTCTTCCTCTTGTACTCCTTAAAGTAGCATGCATGTACACACACACACACACAAACACACACACACACACACACCTGCAGCCAAAAGTATAAAGACCTCAGTAAACAGAGAGATGTTTCTGGACTCACAAAGTGAATATTGTTAAGATGTTGATACTCCCTAAATCGGTCTACAGATGAAATGCTATCTCATTTCATCTCAAATGTTATTCACTT
Source organism: Hylobates moloch (assembly GCF_009828535.3). Taxonomy (NCBI): domain Eukaryota; kingdom Metazoa; phylum Chordata; class Mammalia; order Primates; family Hylobatidae; genus Hylobates; species Hylobates moloch. The sequence continues at coordinate 138,533,877 of NW_026652281.1, forward strand.
CATTTCAAATCCTATCAGGATTTTTTTTGTAGATGTTGACAAGGTGATTCCAAAAATTTACACACACACACACACACACACACACACACACACACATATATATATAATATGTATATAGGAAAGAGAATAGCCAAAACAATTTTGAAAGAGAAAAACAATGTTGGAAAACTCACACAATCTGATATCAGGACTTACTATACTGATTTAAATACTTACTAATACTACCACAGTGTGGTAGTATTGATAGAAACATAGGGTCCAAAACAGAAGAGTCTAAAAATAAACCCATGCACCAACATGTTCAATTGATTTCTGACAAAGGTACAAAGACAGTAGACTGGAGAAAGCATAATCTCATTATATAAAAAATGGTTTGGATCAAATGGAACATCCATATACAAGTAGATAAATGGATACGTAGATTAAAAAATTTGACCCATACTTCATATTGTATATAAAATTTAATTCCAGATGTGTCATCGACTTAAGTGTAAAGTGTAATACTATAAAACCTTAAGAGAAAAACAGAAGAAATTCTCTGACTTTGGCTTCAGCAAAGACTTCTTAGATACAAAACTAAAAGTATAAGCAATAAAACAAAAAAAAATGATAAATTGGACCTCAACAGAATTTAAAAGTTTTTTTTCTTTAGGAATGACACTATTAAGGGAGGGAAAATATAAACTACAGACTGGAAGAACATATTTGCAAATCACGTATCTGACAAACAACTTATATCCATAAATATTAGCATATAATAATTCTCAAAATTCAAACAATCCAACAAAGATAAGCAAAAGATGTGAACAGACACTTAACCAAAGATACAAATATAGCAAATAAGTTTATAAAATGATGCTCAACATCACTAGTCATTATGGAAAACAAATTAAAAAACACAATGAGATCCTACCACACACTCATTAAAAAAGTGCAAATAAAAACATCAAAAAACAACTGACAATTCCGAGTGCTGGTGAGAAGGTACGCCCAAAATCTCATACATTGCAAGTGGAAATACAAAACTGTCAGCCATGTGGGAAGCAGTTTGACAATTTATTATAATGTTAAACATACATTTGACACAGAAACTAGCAATCCCACTCCTTTGTGCAATTGTTTACAGCAGTTTCATTTTAATTGCCAGAAGTGGAAGCCATCTGAATGCTCTTCAGTAGATATAGGGATAGACAAATTGGAATGCATCCCTGAAACAGAATACTACTCAGCAATAAAAAGGAACCAACTTATTGATATAAGCAATATCATTAATGGTTTTCAAATACAGAAAGCTAAGTGAAAGAAGCCAGATTCAAAAGGATACATATTGTATCATTCCATTTGTATGACATGAAAAAGGTGAAACTATAGGGATGAAGAACAGATGAACGGTCCCTTGGGATTCAAGATGGGGGAGCAGTTGACCTCAAAGGGCAAGAATGAGAGAATGATTTTGGGTAATAGAACTGTTCTGCTTCTTAATAGCAGTGGTGGTGTTAGGATTTTAGGGATTTGTCAAAACTCAGAACTGTATACCAAAGCGAGTGCATTTTTCTGTATGCAAATAAAAAATAAATGTTTCAATTGCTTTCACAAAAGCATAGTCTCTGGGGTCAGACACACCTAGGTCCACATCCCAGTACATTTACGTTCCTCTGATGTGACCTTGAGGGAATCCTTTCAAATCTCTGAGCCTGTTTCCAAGTCACAAGAACAACTATAGCTAATTAACATAGGAACTGGGGGAAACAAAAGCTGTCTGACATCTGGAGGGAAAAAAAAAAGGTAGAGTTATGCTACAAATTAAGTCTCCTTCATGAATACACAGGGACATAGGGCTCCACCAGTACAGGCTGACAGGGCCACCCTAAATGGTTATAGGCTCTCAATTCCCAAATTGTACAACAATGCACTTAGAGTAGGTGGTTTCAAAGGCCATTTCTAGGGATGAAATAATTCCATTCTAGAAAATCCTCTGCTGACCTTATATTCAAACTCATGTTGTCACTTAAAAATCTTCTATATGTCTAAACACTTTTTGTTTTTGCTTTTATTGTCTTTATACTTTGTTTTTCTATTGCCAAGATTTAAACTTTTCTTGTCTCTCTGGCTCAGTGTCTAAAAAATACATACTGTAAAACATGTGTTTGTTTTTTTAACTTTTTTAAGTTTATTGTTTTGTAAAGTGCCTATTCATCCTCGTTGAACATTTTTTTATTTGGACATTTACTTCTTGTTATAGGATATTTGAATATACACACACATACATATATATCATGTTATTGTCTTTTACACTCCTTTTAACTTTATAGTTTGAAACAAAAACTAGTACAGAGTTTCTGCATAGTTTTTACATAGCTTTCTCTAAGACTAACATTTTGCAAAGCCATAAAGTAATATAAAACCAGGAAATTGACATATATAATAATATTAACTACAGACCTTATTAGACTATCTCTCATATCAATATTGCCCTTTTTCTGTTCAAGGATCCAACCCAAGAACCACCTTACACTTAATACTTATGCTTCTTAACCTTCAACCTGTGACAGTTCCTCAATGTTTCCATGTCTTTGATGAGGTTAACACTTTTGAAGAGTAGCAGTCAGTTCTTTTTGTTGTTGTTGAACGTCTTTCAGTTTGGATTTGTTGATGTGTGCTTATGATTAGATTGAGATTATATGGTTTGGGTCAGTGTATCACCTAAGCAATATTGTATCCATCATATAAAGTGTACATATAAAGTGTACATAATGTCAAAATAACATTCTGGAAAATTCCTGGCCATCTTAATCTTGAATAGTTGGTTAAGGTGGCATCTGCTGGGTTTCTGCACTATGAACCACTATTATCCTTTGTAATAAACAAATATCTTTGGTAGATATTTTAGGCTTATGGAAAGTAATAACATATTTACGCTGATATCTATAATCACTGCATTTTTGTGGGGTATTTTTGCATGCTTTCTAAATTTCTCTTCACTCATCTAAACCTGAATCAACATATTCATTCAATGACAATTTTTAAGTACTAATAAGACAAACCAAAAAAAAGGAAACACCAACATTAGCCATTGAAAGAGTTTTATCATTAGAATGTGAGAAGTATCTCCTTGAGAATCACTTTCCATTTACCCTCATTTTCCAGGCCAGTGGCATTGTTCTGGCCACTTGGAGCTATAGAACTTCATTCTGGATGTGTGGTGCAGCGTCTTCCCCCGTCTCAAGCCTGCAGGTTGCATGTGAGTGGCCTCTATCCCCACCTGGACCTGAATGACTATTCAACCATGAGCTTCGGCCCTCCCCTTCCCCTTCATTTATCTTCATTTATATGGTTTCCAATATGCATTTTTTCTGTAGAGACTTCAGCATTTATTATCTATGGAGTTTTTCCTCTTTTCTTTTAAAGTATGGCTGTGTATATGGGGAAACTGTCAATATAATTATGTCTTTTTCCCTACCATTTCTCTATTTGACAATAGGATAGCAGGGTAAGGGGTTGGTTTCACATGTATTTGGTCTGTCATTTAAAGACATAAAGACAACTAACAGCTTATTTTTTAATGATCAGAATTTAAAGTTTATTTTCATCAGTGATAAGGTGTGGTTTGTTTAATTTGCTTTGTCCATTAGAACTACACTTTCTAAGTTTTGAAAATTACCATTACTGAACTAAAATCTTGAGCTTTGGTGATTAAACTTGCTTGTTGAGTTCTTCTAGATAACATCTTTGTCTCCAAAATTAGATGATTTCAGAGAAATCACTCTCTCTACTATCAGGCTTTTGTAATTTTAAAAGACAAAATATTTAACTTCATCTTAATTACCGCTTGTTGAAAGAACAACTGTGTCTAATATACCATCATTTGTTATTTTCCTTCACTTACGCTATATCGAAGTTGAGGTTTTGAGCTAAGAATCTGACCTTCTGTCTTTCATAAGACAAGGCTAATGTTTTTAAGGTAGTAAAAATCTGTGATTTAGAAACTATGAGAGCAAGTGTTATTTAATTTAAATTTAATATATGTTTCATGTGAATAAAACTCCACAATTGTTCAGCATAGCATATTTGTAGCTTTTACTATCATTCTGGGTAGAACATTTTAACTTTAGGCATTTTAGAAAAGTATTTCAGTTTTTTTGTCGGTATTTCCATTTTTCAAATATATGACACAACAGGACTAATTTCCAAAGATTAGAATACTAAACTATTTTCACAATTAAAAACTTATTTTTTTCCACTTCATGGGAGAAAATACATCTGATATGTAAATTATTACCTGAATAATACCAAAATGAGGCCTAAGTTATATAGTATGTACATTCTCAACATCATAGGCTGTGAGAGTAAAGATTACATCTTAGTTATGTGTATAAAGTCAATATTTCTGGTAAATGGTAGAAGCTACAATTGCCTCTTACGTGGTATAAATTTCCTGTTGGATACATGGGAATATGTACAGAGATTTCTAAAATGTGCATATTCCTTGCTCTGATATTTTCATTTGCATGCTTTGGAATATTTATAGAAAATAATTAAGCAGCAAGTTTTGACAGCTTTACTTTCAAATATTGTCACAAGTCTATTACATCTGTCTCCAATACAAACAATCTAGTTTAAGCCACTATTATTTACGAGTTACCATAATGCCATTGTTATTATCTCCTTGAGGCTAACCCTTGCTCCTACAGCGTAGTAGAAATATAAAGCAAATCATGTCTTTTCCTTGCTTAAGATGGTCTAAAAGCATTTTATTGCACTGAGAATAATATCCAAGCTTATTATGATGGCCTTTGAGGCCTGTATAACCTGGATTCTGCCTGCCTCCTTGATCTCACCACCTATTCCCTCTTCCTTTCCCTCAACTCCACTCACTAAGCCCATCCACATTGGCCTTTTCTCTGTTTGGCAAATACTTCAAGTTCCTTCAGACTTTACAAACTTCATCTTAACAACTGACTGAAAACCTAACTAACAGGCTATGTCCCCAAGCATGGTTGGTTCCTTCCTGGGACTCAGAGCTCGACTCAAAGCTCAAACCTCCTTGGTGGGGTTTTCCCTTCCTCTCAGTCCTAGCAATCCCTCATTTTTATAATGTTCACAGTACTTGCCATATTTTTTCAGTTAATAATATTCATTTATTTGTCTCCTCATGTATTTCCATGTCACCCAACTACAAGGTAAGTTCCACGAAAATAAGAAGCTTTCTTAGCTTATTCACTGATGTACCCCATGCCTAAAACAGAGCTTAGAACATAGTAGCAATAAAACCCCCCCAAATTATTAAAAGATATGAAAGCATGAATGAAAGACACCACATAGACCTTAATACCCCCAAAATACTTATTGTTATATTAGCAATAAAATAAAAATTAGTAAAAACCTAACAGTTCATCAATATAAAATTGTGTGTATGAAACATAGTACAAATATATAATAAAATACATACAGGCATAAGTATAATATTATAAAAATATTTATGACATGAATAGATGTTATTACTATATTACTAACACATATTATTAGATCTTATCTTTTTGAGAAGACTACAAAACAATACGCACAATATGACCCAATTTGGGAAACATACATATAGATTGAGAAAACGTGTCTAAAAATATTTCTAATATTAATAGTATATCTGTGTGATATGTCAAGTGATTTTCAATTATTTTTGTTAATCTGTGTTTTGTTAGGTGTATCATTTCTATAACAAGACTAAACAAATAATTACTTGTTGAGTTAAATTATAAAACTAGTATCTAATATTACAAATATGTCTTCACGCATATTTCAGAGGTTGGTATGAAGAGAAAGAAAATTTACTCATAGTCACAAATAAATGAGAAGTCTCTACCTTTAGGCTTGTTATTAACAAAGCATAAATGTCTTTTATATTGAAAAGGAGTTCATTTACAATCACACAAAAAGTAAGAGCACTAATTGTTCCACCATTTTTCCTTTTCCAGGGAAGCAAACACTGAAGCCATCACTGATCAGTGAAATCACTACTATGTTTCCTCTTAAACACCACCACCACCAACAACAATAACAAAAAAGGCAACCTCAGAGTCTTCTGGCATTAACTTCGGTCTTCTTCACCTCACCTTCAGGAAATGTTATTTCATTTTTAAGGTAAAGACTTCATATCTGCTTCTTGTCTAATACTCAGAGGACACGTAAATATTATTCACACATACACATACACACGGAGCTGTTCACTTAAGTCTAATAGCACTCTGTACTGCAGTGGAAGTTCAAGTCAAAGGATTCTTCTGCAAAAGCTTTCAAAGAAACCCTATGGCCATGAAGTACAAGCTCCTTACAAAGCTCTTCACAATCTGTTCTACTCACTTCACCTTCCTTCATCTCTGTTTTCACATCCAAAGTGAACAATGTGAGATAGAAAGGATGATCCCTGTTTAAGAGTCTCAGACATCCTATGCATCTCTGACACCACACTTACCTTCAACCAATCACTTTCCTGATCTTTTGCTTGAATTAAACTTCCTATCTCTCTTGATACATCTTTTCTTTCCTTTTATTTTTTTTTTAATCATGGAGAATTGCTGCCCTTCTTTTCTGTCTATCCAAACCCTATCTATCTTTCAAACGTCCATGAGGATTCTTCCACTTCCCCTACACATCAGCATTCATCCTCTGAGCCTTCTAATGCATGTTCTGTGGTAAGCCAAACACTACTGAACTTAACGGTTATTTAGATGAGGGGAATAATCTCCCCAGCTAAACTACACAATATCCCCCACCTTATCCATGGGGGACATCTATCCAGACCCCCAGTGGATGTCTGAAGCCACAGATAGTGCAGAACTCTATGTATACTATGATTTTTCCTATGTAAACATACCCATGATAAGTTTAAATTATAAATCTGGCACAGTAAGGGATTAACAACAACAATAATAAAATAGAACAACTATAATAATATGCCAGAAGCTTTACTCTTGAGCTTTAGGGCTATCATTAAGTAAAATAAGGGTCACTTGAACACAAGCAATGTGATACTGTGACAACTGATCTGCTAACCAAGAATGCTACTGAGTGATGAACAGGCAGATGACACAGATAGCACGGAGCTTCTGGACAAAGGGATGATTCACTTTCTAGGGGTACACAGCAGGATGGCAAGAGATTTCATCAGACTACTCTGAACGGTACTCAATTTAAAATTTATGAATTATTTATTTCTATAATTTTCCATTTAATATTTTTGGACAGTGGTGGTTGACCACTGGTAACTGAAACTATGGAAATAGAAACCCGAGATAAAGGGAAACTACTGCACTATGCTCTTGAAGTCAGAAACCATGTCATCATTTCTTTGTTAAGTGATCCGGGCATCTTATCTTTAACATAGGTGACCCTTCATGAGTATTCGAATGTTCATGGATACACTAAAGTTTGTTCATGCTTCCTGCATGGGTTTTAAACGTTGATTCTAAAATCCTCTTTAGTAATCATTATTCGTGAATCCCCCAGGGAATTTGTTCGTTCCATCCACTGGCATTTGAGAGCTAGGTTTCACCTTTTCTCTTTCTTACCTGTTTCAAACACCCTCAGAGCTACTGGTGATCTCTCAGTATTTCGTAGCTGCTCCAATTCTACTAACCAAGGTCCCAGAGCTGGGAATAAGGATTTCTGAAGGTCATAGTTTATCTATCAAAAGCAAACGAAACTCAGAGAGCAATGCAAGTATTCCCACGAAGCTGTTTCCACACTCCTAGTTCTTTAAAATGCTCTATCTTCCATAACTGAGCCAACAAATTGCAGATCCAATTATAGGTCATGGTAATATTTCCTCATTCTCAACCTCCTAAACTAGAATGTAATAGAGTAAAACTCAGCTCCCCCTTAATAGAAGCCATCACGCCAGATGTTCAATTGCAGCACTTTGGAAGAAGCACATGGTAGCAGCCCTGACTAATTGCTAGAGACACATTCAGGACATGGAAGCTGCACCTAAGATCACCCATAAGGGAAATCCAAGTTCAGAAGTGACTAATTATTTTCTTGTATGTGAAACAAAAATGCACATGGTCCAGGCAATCAGTTTTTCCACTATGTTGCTTAGTTCATTTTGCATCTTATCATAGACCTACCTTCTTGGTGATAATGGGACTGGTTCTAAGGTTTGCTAAAATAATCCAGCCCTATAACTGGCTAGCTCTGACCCTTATCTTAATATGTAAAATTCCTAGCAGAGGACTCAGTTCACCTTGAGATAATCAACATTAAAAGTGTTCTTTGTATATATGATTTATTCGCTATCAATTTGTGCTTTCTATTGTCCTATAAATTTATCTCAAATTGCTTTAGAGTGTTTTATCTTCTAATTAGTCTGTACCCAATGTTAATACTTAACATTGTCCCTAGGTTCTTGCTTTTTGCATGCATTATTTCATTAATCATCACAATAGCACTATAACTTATATATTAGATTAACCACTTAACTAGCTGCTGTGAGACTTTTGGCATGCTACTTAACCTTCCTGAGACACCATGTTTCATAGAACAAGGGAGATCATAGTTCCTATGAGTAAATAAATTCGCCCAAAGAAAGTGATTAGTAGAATGCCTGGCTCAGATTAAATCTACAAATGTTTGTTATTATTATTAATCTCATTATTTCCATTTTCCAAGTGACACATCTGAGACACATAAAGGCAAGTGATAATTCCAATATCACTCAGTCAATAATTTCCTAAGACCTGGTTTGGTTATGGGATTTTCTGACCATTAGCCTATGTTCTTAGTACTATACCAAGCTGCCTCTGGAACACCCATCTTACTGCCAGTTTTGATTCTGACCCATCCTTCACCAACATTGATTCTATTACCCTCCACCTTCCCTCCAAAACACACACACACGCACACACACACACACGTGCACACACACACGTGCACACACACATACACAGTCATATACTAGAACTACTTGGGACATACATAAAATAAATTATTTCTCGGGTGGGGGTGGGGAGATGAATGTCAGTCCCTGAGAATGCTCTGTGATTTGAACACTGAAGTTGTGCAGACATACACATGCTCCTAAACACACACAATTTTACACAAAATGTAATTACATAAACTAACTTAGTGTTAAATTATTAAAACATCCCTAGTTTTGGCAGAGGGTGTACTTTAGCACTGAGGGCCCTAAAGTAATTAGAGGGATGTACAGTGCTACCTGTAATAATGTGCTCCTTCAGAAATAATTCAACTGGAGAGATATGTCCAACAAACTAAAACTTGCTCAGCTTAAATTCATACCATCAGGAAGACTCTTTTCAGCAGAATGGTGACAATTATTACTTAACACTTGGGTTGAACCATTAAAAATTAACATTTTTTTCAGTTAAAAAATGTGTGACTTTTACCAATTCCATGTGGTTCAACATGGACATAGTAGAGAATATAAGGGTAAAGTTATTAAGTTTATTTGACTATGATTAAGAATTTCAGATTCTAAATAATTAGCAACACTCACACAGCCTAATTTATCAAGTTATCAAGCCTAATTTTGAAAAATGAAAAGCTTATTATTTTTATATTGAGTTTTTTAGATGGCTCTGTAATTTGTGTTCAGAATAAGAGGGAAATTCAGATTATGCCCTAATGCTTAGAGGGTTTTCCAAATTCTTTATTAAACATTTTGCCTTGATATGATAAAGCAATGATAGCAAAGCTTTGTAGATTGTGTCCTTTTGAATGCAACCATCCCATAGAGAAACTTAGCAGATTTTTCTAAATAATACAATGATAGCCATTTATATAACTAACTTATTACAAAATGCTGAAGTTAGGCAGTAGGCCATGATCCAAGATGAGGAAAACATGTAAGTATGGTGGCAGGTTCCATGAATATAAAGCATTAAAGACAACAACATTGTACTTACCTCGAGGAGGAAAAAAAATACAATAACAAACTTCCTACCAAGAGCATAGGAACATCAATTGACAATTTCATTTGTTTCATGTGTAAGACACCAAGTGGGAGTAATTTTGATTAAAGGAAAAAGAACATTAGAATAAGGGTTTGATCTCACTTAGAAATCAAATTGAATTTTGCAGCTTGATTTGGTGGATTTTTAGAAAAAAAAATAACATCCTCTGCCTCTCTCCTGCTGCTCTTACCCAGATTGTATGAATACATTTTTATCATTAATAGAAAAATCCTATTGAATATCATCAGCCACTGTTAGACCCAACATCTCCAGCCATGTTAAAGGTGCTAAGTGGCACCCCAGTATTTCCTGACTTTTTAAGATGTAGAGTCAAGTAAAATTTGCTGTCTCCATTACAGACTAGAAAATGTGCTAAGGGCTGAATGGATCTTGGTCTAAGACAACCAGAACTCCTGCTTTCACCAAACATCAGTCTGGTAGAAGAGAAAAAGTATAAACAAGGAAACAAATATCAGAAAACAGAAAGGGTAGATAAAGAGGTAATCTCTGAGGAGGTGGATGTTTGACCAGAGAGGTGAATGTGTAGAAAAGCCCAGCCATGCAAAGCTATGAAGAAAGTTCCACGCCCAGGAAACAGCCAGTGCCAAGGCCCTAGAGCAGGGATGGATTGGGAAGAGACCAACTCTAAGCACCTAATAATGTATTTTTGGCGTACTGGCTTTTCCTTGTCAGAGCTTGGGGAAGATCTAAAGATTGGTCTATAGTTTTTGAGACGCAAACTTTCCAAAGATCATCAGCAGTCCTTTCATTCCTCCCTGTTATCTTGCAGATGAACTCAATTTTGCAATGACATTCATTTAGTCAGGATGTTTTGCTCAGTTCCCCTCAGAAATTGACTCACTACAAAATCCTAAATGGGTTTTCTCCCTTTCCTATGTTTCCCATTCTTTCTATGCCTCCATACAGTGCGGGGCCTAATTTTATGAACTAGAGAATTTTCTTTGTTACATTTTAATTTAAGAAAATGTCATAATTTAGCTTTTCTAATGCTTCAGAATCATTGTTATTTTCAGAAACACAACGTTGTATATATACAAGAGGTAACATGGCAATTTATTTTTTATTATTATCATTCTAGAAGAAACACATTTTCAGAAGAATAGGTGTCAATGTATTCTGCTATTCCCCTTTTGCTTTTTTGCTCTCTCTTAGAAGCATTTGGTGATTGTTGGGACATCATCCATTTTCAGGGAAACTCATAACTAAAAGGAAATTACATTATGTCAGATATAATACCAGAGTCTTTACCACATTTGTCTTTTTTTCTAACTACATTCAAAATAAATTGTTTCTAAATCTGCTCATAACTTCATGGTATAGTCAATTACATACTCCAAAATCCTTTTTGATCAGCAATTAATTTTATATCCCTAGGCCAATACTATAAAAGCAATCTCCTAGGGGTGCATCTAATTATAATGTCTCTGGGAGCTGGTTGTTCTAGACTAAATGTGATCACTGAAACTCATGTTGACTTCTCATATGCATTCAGAGAAGGCAAAATGTCAACACACCAGCTGGAGAGAGGGAGAGGATGCAATGAAAAGAATAGTTAATTGGCAAGTTGGAGGGATGCTTGAGGACTACCTCCACCAATTAATACCTGATGGTTTTAGAGAGAAATAGCTTAATATCTCTACGTTTCATGTTTTGCTTCTGTGAAACAGAATTACTACTACCTCCGTAACATGTCCCAAGATACACAATTAGACATGACATGTGAACTTTGCCCCAAGGCACACAATTACATATGATATGTGAAAGTCTAAGTCTATATGTGGGAAGACAGTGTGGCCTAATGTTATTCCTCACTTTATTATTATTATTCCTCACCTTATAGTTGAAACCCAAGACAAGATGACTTCACTAGTGAATTCTGCCAAACATTTATAAAATAATTAGAATCAATCCTCTCCAATCTCATCCAAAAAAAATATGGAACACCTTCCAAACTCATTTTATGTGGCCAGCATTACACTAATCTCAAAGTCAAAGACACTATGGGTAAAGAAAACTAGAGACCAATATTGAATATTGATGCAAAAATCCTCAACTAAATACTAGCAAACTGAGCTCAATAGCACATGAGAAGGAATATACATCATAACAAGTAGAATTTATTCCTGGAATGCAAAGATGGTTCAACATATGAAAATTAATCAATGTAATACACCACATTAACAAAATTAAAAAATCATATGACCATTTCAACTAATACAGAAAAAGCATTTACAAAATTTAGCATCTTTCATTATGAAAATCCTCAACAAACTAAAAAGGAAACTACTTCAACATAATAAAGACCATATACAAAATGTCCATAGCTAATATCATACTCCATAGTGGAAGACTGAAAGTTTTTCTTCTGAGATCAGAACAAGACAAAGATGTCCACTTTCACCACTTCTATTTAGCACAGCCCTAGAAAGTCTAGCCAGAGCAAACAGGAATGAAAAGACATCCTAATTGGAAAGGAAAAAGTAAAATAATCTCTGCTTGCAGATAACATAATCCGATATGTAGAAAATCCTAAATATTCCACAAAAAACTGTTAGAATTATTAAATGAATTTGGCCAAGTTGCAGAACATAAAATCAACATTCAAAAATCAGTTGCATTTCTATACACTAACAAGGAGAAATACAAAAAAAGAAATTAAGAAAACAACTTCATTTACAATAGTATTAAAAAGAATAAAATACTTAGAAATAGACTTAACCAAGGTAACAAAAGATTTGTACTCTGCAAACTGTAATATGATGATAAAGAAATTAAAGACACAAATGAATGAAAATAAATACCACCTTCAAGGTTTGGAAGGCTTACTATTGTTAAGATGTCCATACTACCCACAGTAAACTATAGTTTTAATGCAATCCTTATCAAAATCTGAATAGCACTATGGTATTTATTTTCAAAATAGAAAACTGTAACCTAAAATTTATAGAAAACCCCAATATACCCCAAATAAACAAAATAATCTTGAAAAAGAACAAAGTTGGAAGTCTCACCCCTCCTGACTTCAAAACTTATTACTAAGCTATAGTAATCAAAACAGTGTGGTAGGGGCATAAACACAAATATATGGCCAATGGAATAGAATAGAAAGTCCAGAAATAAACCCTCAAATGTACAAATAAATGCTCTTAAGCAAGGGTGCCAAGACTACCAAATAAAGATGAGACAATGTCTTCAACAAATGGTATAGGGATAACTGGATAACTCTAGGCAAAAGAATGAAGTTGGGCTCTTATTTTATACTATATACAAAAATTAACCCAAAATGGATTAAAGGCCTGAATGTAAGACCTAAAGTTAAAAAACGCCTAGAAGAAAGTACACAGAAAAGTTTCATGACATTGGATTTTGCAGTAATTTCTTGGATATAACCAATAGCTTTAGCAACAACAGACAATGGGATTACATCAAATTTACAGGCATGCACGCCAAACGAAACAATCAGCAGAGCTAAAGGGTAACTTAAGGAATAGGAGAAAATACTTGCAAATCATATATCTGACAAGGTGTTAACATACAGGATATATTTTTAAAAACGCTTACAACTCATAACAAAGGAAAAAACAACCTGATTAAAAAATTGGCCAAGGATTTTAATACATTTCTCCAAAAGAAAATATATAAATGAACAACAAGCATATGTATATATCCTGAAAATCACTAATTATTATAAAAATGCAAATCAAAACTACAATGAGATATCTATCACTTCATATATATTATTGTAACTACTATAAACAAACAAACAAAAAGCAAAAAAAAAAAAAGAAGAGTAAGTGTTGATGAAGATGTGGAGAAACTGGAACCCTTATACTGTTGGTAGGAATGTAAAATGGTGCAGCTGCTTTGGAAAACAGTGTGGCTGTTCCTAGAAACATAAAAATAAAATTGCTACATGATCCAGCAAGCCAAGTTCTGGCTATATATATCCAAAATAATTGAAAGTAGGATCTCAAAGAGATAGTTGCATACCCATGTTCATAGCAGTATTAATCACAATAGTCAAGAGGTGGAAGCAACTCAAATATCCATCAGTGGATGACAGGATAAACAAAACGGGGTGGAAACATACAACGGCATGTTTTTCAGCCTTAAAAAGATAGATATTCTGACACATGCTACAACGTGAATGAACCTTGACAACATTATGCTAAGTGAAATAAGCCAGTCACAGAATGCCAAACACGATATGATTCCACTTGTATGATGTATCTAGAGTAGTGAAGTTCATAGAGACATAAAGTAGCATAGTGGTTTTCAGGAGCTGGGAACTGAGAGAAATTGAGAGTTGTTGTTTAAAGGGTATGGGGTTTCAGTTTTGCAAAAGAAAAAGAGTTCTCAAGATTGGTGGCACAACTATGTGTATGTAATAACACCACTGGAAACTGTTCACTTTTAAAAAGTATATTAGGGACGTTTGTTAATTACAGCTTTGTGTATGGTAAACACAAAATCATTTTTGCAAAGAAACCTTCACTCGCTTTGTAAATTTGGATTTCTACATAGTTATTTAGCAAACTTTCCTATTTTTTAAAAAACATAAGAATAACTGGAGCTATTCTTCCCCTCTCCTTTTGAACAATTACACGGAGCAAATAAACCATATTAATCACAAAGTCTCTGTTGCTATAGAGTGCAGAGATTGGTTTGTTCAAAGTGATCAGAAAAAAATTAACTTGGCATACATATATTCTCTACGAAGGGAAGACATGTAAGGGAAATTGCATTTATGAGTCTCTGACATAATACCATTAAGTTATTTTTAAACCTCACCTTGAATTACAAAGGTTGCATACATATTACCATTCTATTTTCAAACCAAATAAACTCACTGACATAAATTGCTACTTTGACCAGATATGGTAAATCTGATGATGGTCTTGAAAATGATCTTTGAAATCTGTGCCATCAAGTTTTAATAATTAATTTTCTGCCTACAACACATTGGCCAGAAGTACATATTATTATTAAGCACATCAAAACAAAATTATTTACAATATGCTTCTTGTGTTTTCTGACCTTTATGGAGTTTTCTTCAAAGGTTGTTAGTTTGCTGGTTAGAAAAGAATAACCTTGAAAGAGACATTGGGAGAGGATTGGGAAGACAAACTGATATCCCACATAGATTTCCATGAATATCTTTCATGGTTGAGTACAATGCATACTACATCATACTATGTGCCCTTCAGATAAATCTGCCTTATTTATGCATGCTTGTGATGAGCAGAGTCCATCCCATATTAACTGACTATTTTATTTTTTCCTTCAATTCTAAGCAGTGAAAAAGTGTGAGGAAACTGGCAGAGAGAGACAAAAAGGGCTATGTAGATCCTTTTCAGTATTTTAGGGGCTTATTTTCATTTTGCTCAGCATGGGCTAGGCTCATTCTCTCTGAAGCAGCAGGCTCTGAAGAGATCTGACAGTAGTAAAAAGAAAGGACATTTTAAAATAAGTACATATCCCTGCTTTCATGCTTTTGACAAGCTTGTAGAAGCTGAGAAGACCAATTTGCAGACCCAGGCTGGTACAACAACAAAAAATACGCTTAGTCAAGAGAATTCTCATGCTTCCAAGAGAATACCTGATGGACCAAGGTGAAACATAAATGTATATGACTACTTTTAGATGTAAAGACAATGCTTTTAAAAAAATTGAGACCAAAGTGTCTTTGGGCACAAAGTTTTATCACTCACTCTGTCTACATCAGATATTCTTTATATACACTGAATGCACAAACAGGCGAGGATTGTCAGGGTTGAAGTAGCATACCCCCCTTTGGTGAGTATGACCTCTCAACCACCACATAGCTTACCTTCTGCAAGTGCAGAGTTAGCATTTACACAGTACTTCTTACATTGTGCAACCTAATCAGCTCACTCTAGTTCTGCCTGCATGATATATAGACATGAATTTCAGTAGTTTCTTTTTTTTTTTTTTGAGACGGAGTCTCGCTCTGTCGCCCAGGCTGGAGTGCAGTGGCGCAATCTCGGCTCACTGCAAGCTCCGCCTCCCGGGGACCTCGTGATCCGCCCGCCTCGGCCTCCCAAAGTGCTGGGATTACAAGCGTGAGCCACCGCGCCCGGCCAAATTTCAGTAGTTTCTAAAATGATGGCTATCAATTTTCATTATCATAAAATCACCAAAAATTTGAAGACCATAAAAAATTATAATGAAGAAAATTTAAAGTGGCTCAAAATAGCAGAGTAACCATGAATACATTGAAACTTTTTTTTTTTTTTTTTGAGACGGAGTCTCACTCTGTCACCCAGGCTGAAGTGAGCGCAGTGGCACAATCTCAGCTGACAGCAACTTCCACCTCCCGGGTTCAAGCAACTCTCCTGCCTCAGACTCCTGAGTAGCTGGGAGTACAGGCGCATGACATCATGACTAGCTAATTTTGGGATTTTTAGTAGAGACGGGGCTTCACCATGTTGGTCAGGCTGGTCTCCAATTCCTGACCTTGTGATCCACCTGCCTCAGCCTCCCAAAGTACTGGGATTACAGGTGTGAGTCCCCACACCCAGCTGAAACTTCTTTATAAAGTACATTTTTCAATGCAGCGCTCTCTGTATTGCAAATTTAGTATCTTATACTACATGAGTATATGTATGCATGTGTACATACACCCATACACACACAGACTTCATAATCCCTGTATTCTGTGAGACCACTACAGTTTTTCCTCAGCTTTCCCCACTGCCACCCCCACTACCTCGCTGTTACTGTTTTGAGGCCATCAAATGCCAGTCAGTAGAATGGTAGTCCTCTGTCTTCCTCTCCATGACCCTGAAGAATGACACAGCCCCCAAAAGGGAAATGGATGAGTTCCTAACAACATAGGGGAAAGCTGTTTGGTAAAATAAGAGTAGTATCACTGGTCTGTTCAATGAGTGAGAAACAAACTTTTATTATGTTAAGTCACTGAAATTAAGTCACTGAAGCTGGTAATATATATGTAGATAATAATAATAATAGAGAGATGATGTTTTACACACAAATACATAAATATATTAATGAGATATTTATCTATTAAACTCACAGGTCATAATAGGTATTCCTTGACTACTTTTGTGTGGCTGCCAACAAGGAGAGTCCTGCAGTCTCCTCTGCAAACTGGAGATAATGTTTACAACATAAGATTATTATAAGAATTAAAGAGCAGATGTGCCTGGTACAGCACTTCTGTGTCTGATACAAAGAAAGTGTTTGGCATTGGTGGTAATTATTTAAACAAACACAGGAAACAAATAACAGCCATTAAGAAAACCTATTAGCATTCCTTTACTACTTTATATTTTGTACCTCACCTAATTCTTAAGATGATTTGAGTCAGTTCATTTAAAACATGTTTACCAGGAATTAGTGTTGAAGCAAATCATTTATCACTAAAATGGTAAACCTGGCCAAGTTGGGGCCATTAGTGCACTTCATAAAATTTAAAAAGTGCTACTTTTATCCATTAAGAAATGTATAAAAGTTTAATTTGAGGGTGAATGTGGCAATGCTTCTTATTTTAGCATATCTTAAGGAAAATGATGGGAAAACATTCCCATTATCAATGAAGATAAGATAAATCAGTCATAGATTTGGGATTTTAAATCAACAGTAAATTTATACTTTCATTAACAGGTATACCACAGACGAAAAACTCATATGAACACTGTA
Organism: Hylobates moloch; assembly: GCF_009828535.3. Classification (NCBI taxonomy): domain Eukaryota; kingdom Metazoa; phylum Chordata; class Mammalia; order Primates; family Hylobatidae; genus Hylobates; species Hylobates moloch. Next base: position 138,551,546 of record NW_026652281.1, read on the forward strand.
TAAATATTAATGACATAAATCTACATCTATTTAAAAAACAAATGCATTTAACCAAATATGTGGTTATCTGGTATGCATCAAGTGCCTTGCCAAGTGTGATACATGGGCCCAGTTTTCAAGCACAGCATTTTATATACTAAATCCAGTTTTCCCTGAAAACATTGATTAAAGGTAACCAGATGAATGGAATCCATATTAGATGTGGCCACACAGGTGAAGAAGCCAACTGGCAGAATCTTTGTAGCTATGAGAAGTAAAATATATAAAGGCCTGGCACACACAGGAAACGAATATGTGATCACTATTGTCATTTTCAGTACTTTCTCTTCAATAGGGCTCCCTCTAATTATTACTCATACTTACTGCTGAAAAGAAATGGCCATAGACAGAGGTACCAGGACCGTATAGTAAATGAAGTTGTTCCTTACACCAAAATAAATTTCTGACTTCCCCAAAGTGAAGCCGTAAATGACAGCTTAAAAATATGTTACCTACTTCCATACATGGCACAAATATCACTTAGAATAACCCTATTTTGTGAATAATTTTTCTGCAAAGAGTAACAGTATCTAGCCTCATCCAGAGCAGAAGGATGCTAATAGTATACAGTTCATTCCATCAAAAATATGGTATTAACCATGGTTAGCTCTAATCCATTCAAGAAAAATTAATAATAAAAGTATGATAATACTCTTATAAAAAGTTCATATACATCTTGACCCACAAGCTTTGAAGGCAGAGTGGTTAATGTGCTTTCAGGGCTTAATAAAAATGGAAAATTCATAGTCTGGAACTAGAATGACTTAGCTAAAGGAAAAATTCATTTTTCCCAGGCTCTAGATTAAATGATCCAGAAAGAAGTCAATGGTCATAAATCTCTCAATCATCACAAGGAATCCAATACTTAGAAATTGGAGGCCTTTATTCCACTGAAAGCCCAATCCCCTAAATTTAAAGAAGATAAAATTGAAACCCTGAAACTTGTCATTTTGCCTGAGACCACACAGCCACTTCAAGGCTGGCTGAGGACAGACCCCAGTGCATGGGATCCCCAGTCTCAAACTCCTTCCCCATTCTCAGCTATACCATGAATAGTAAGCTTTGCTGCCTTCAAACTTTTCCATTCAACATTAAAGTACTCTCCAGGGATGTGGGTTGCAAACATCCCTCACCAGGTGTGCATGTGTTTCTTGGTTTCAGCGATTTAGAAGATGAACCTATGTGCCTTCTACAAAGGAGACCTACAAAAGGAGTCTGCTAAGTCTATCCAGCTATTGTTTCTGTTCTTTTTGGTTTCATGTAGTAGGGGTGATTCTTGATTGAAAGAATTCAGATAACATTGTGGCAAAGTGGTTACCTGTGACAATTTTCAAAGTCCAACATCATTTCTTCTCACTTTAATTCTTCTTTCTCAATATTGTCTCAGAGACTGCCTTGTGGCAGAAAAGGAGCATCTTGAATGTCTTTTAATACTGTAGCTCCCTTCTCTATGGTGGCCATTCAAATCAAGTTAGAGCACTGTAACTCTCCCCAGTGTAGTGTTACATCCACAACTTCTAGTATAAAAAGGTGATACCTCAAAGGCATGGGCATAACTACGGAATTTATTTTAAAAATAAATACTTTATAAATCTGCATGTCATAGTTATCCAAAGATGCCCCCTACGGTGTACAAGCCCATAGATGAAGTCTGCTATATATAATGCAGAAGTTTGACAAGGCTAATAAAATATTACCAAACTTATTTTAAGTTTGGTATTTTGTTCCATATTGAATTGTTACTTATAAAAAGTTGTGAAAACTAGGCAGCAACTGTTCTATTTGATTTCAGAGTCATTAGACTTTCACAGAATATTTCCTACCTGTCTGTGCTAGGATTTTACATATCATCAGCCTAGATAAAATGTGCTCCACACAATGATAGTTCCACTAAGATGTTTTTCAAAAATGTGTGTCATGATAAAATATGTCAGGAGAACTTTACATGCATTCTGTATTTTTCTTAGAAATTTGCTATGCACATTAATTTAATGGCTACCAATAAGTCCTACAGTAAAGAAATTTCTTAATCTTGTGTAACCCAGCATTTCTCAAACTCATTTGACTGTGTAATGAGTAGGAACTAGTGGGGAATTAGAATTCTTCAAAACACACCTTGAGACATGATAACATATTGCATCAAACACCATTCCCAACCTTTTATAATTGATAATTGATGTCTCTGTGTTATGCAGCTTCCTCCATTTGTTCTTATTTCTTCTTAGCCTGCAAGCTATACCAAGACAAGACTCCTCTATGTTTGCTTCTGCATATTCCCAAGGATGAACAGAGAACTTAACACGTGATTGCCTCTCAAAAAATAATTCTGAATGAATAAAGAAAAGGATTCGTTATGTAAAAATTAAGATGAAGCCAGGGGCAGGGGGGTGGTAGGGGAGGACAAAAGACTAAACAGTAGATAAAATATTCCATAAGACTCCTGGCCTGACCTCTTTACTGAAACAGTGTTATAAAAAAGAGACAAATTAAAACAGACTTAACATGAATAACTCTCAGGTGCATGTTGTAATCCTGGATTCAGCATTCTGGTTCGGAAAGGCCTACTGTTAAAACTTTGGAAAAATTTTAATGTGGTATGGGGTAAGAACAAACACATTGTAACAGAAAGAGAGAAATCATTGCTAGTTTAAAATACAGCATAAAATAAATATATTTATGGTTTTGACTAGAAAATACAGTAAAATGTTAAAAGTGGTGGGATTATCATGATTTCATTTTCTTTTTCCAACTTTCCTCTTTAATGAAAAAAGTATTTCTCCCAAATCCCTGACAGATGGTAACCCAAATTCTGCTTGGATACTTTCAGTAACAAAAATCTCTACCTGGCAAGGTTAGTATGGCACTTTTGGATGGTTACAATTGTAATAAATATGCTTCCTTGTGATTTTCACCCATTGGTATACTAAAGAGGATCCTATCTTTACAACTCTAACTGTTGTGGCTTGAGAAAATGCCATAAATTAAAGCTCAAAAACAAAGAAAATGAAAAAAAAAGCAGAGCTTTATTTTATCTGAATATGTTCTATACCCACTCTGATTGAGACTATGCCTATCTTAATTGGTTCATTCCATCAATTTGTTAAAATGGATGGCTTCAGTGATTATCACATGTACTTTATAAGCACTCCCAGATTTAAAACATCAGCACAAAAATATTTAGAGAGAGATATTTATCTTCTGGAGACATCCACAGGTATTTACCATTCACTCTAAAGTTAAAAAGAAGTCATCAACTTGTGTTCATTTCTTTTCTTTCAGGAACTCTTCCTTACTAACTTCCCTTCTCCAGGGTGCCCTAGACACTCCACCATGTGGTTAAGTGTAACTGCACGCTTCTCCACTGAGAAATGACCCACCTTTCAAGTACAAAAGCAGAGCGAATATGAGACAGTCTCAGAGCAGACCGGCTGGGGAGAAAGGCCTCCAACAGTGTTGGTCCATAAATTCATCCTCCCACCCTATTCCTCTCAGAGGAAACTGAAAGTAATGCTTAGTATTTTCATTATTAGTTTTACAGAAATACTAGGCTATGTATACAACTGAAAACCTAAAGGGACATCCAAGGTCCACAGCAAAGAGCTTACTTTGTGTTATGTAAACTCTACATATACAATGAATTCACTTGTCTCTATCTCACAGCCTCCACTATATTTAGGCCCCCATCACATCTCACCTGGATTATTACAACTAGTCTCACTTCATCTGGCCTTGTTACCTCTAAAGCATTTTCCACACTTCTGCTAAAGACAGCTTCCCAAAATGCAGTTTTGGCCATTGCATCACCCTGCTTACCATTCCTTCAGTAGTGCTCCAGAGCCTTCAGCATAGGGTTCAAACTTCTTAGTATGGGTTATGAGGACCTGCCCAGGCTCACCGTTTATGCTTCTGAATATTGAATGTCCTTAATTTGCTTGATCTGCTAGGCTCCCAAAGAGCTAGATCTTTGCATAAGCTGTTTCTTCTGTCTGTATGACCATTCCCTTCCCTTCATTTGAGCAACTCCTTTTCATTCTCTACTAGGTCCTAAAATATATACCACTTCCTATAGGAAGCCCTGTCTAAGGATGGACTCCTCACCTTCACTGCCATCCTCTACCCCTGCATCCTAATCTGGGTTAGATGCCTTCCAATATACTGTCACAACAATTCATATTTCTCCTGGAACAGTGTTTATAATAGGCCATTGTAATTTCTCATTTGCTATTTCCCCCAGTGGTCTATAAATTGTATTAAAATAGAGACTATGTCTGTCATATTCAGCCTATATTCCCAGTGCCTAGCAATGGCACAGAACATGCAGTTAATAAGGTTGGTTGGGAACTCACCAATATAAGAGAAAATGGAGGTCACTAACTTTGCTTTCATTGAGCTGAGCATCATTCTTTTTAAGGCATACATAGCTTTCTTCTCATAGAAACTCTGCTCTGACCTCTACTGAATAAACAGGTCTTCCAGTTTTACAATGTCAGAACCCTTTGTCAATTCATTTTATAGTACCTGTCCAAAAGCATCCATTTGTAGTCATAGCAAACCAATAATTCCCTTTGAAAATCAGCCCTCTCCTACACCATGTTCATGTCATTCAGATGATACTGACCTACCCCTTCTGAGGTGTTCATGTGAGGTAACAACTGCTTAGATTATTTCATCCTCCTAGTTCATAGATTGCCATGTGATTCAAGCTAGGTCAATGAGACTCAATTCTGCAACTGCTGTTGTAGCAATTTGGAAAAAAATAATCTGTTTTCCCTTATACCCTGGAACTTTCGAGGGCAGAGTGATTTGTGGGGTGTTGCAGTGGGGGTGGGGGTGCATTAGGAAAGCACCTGCCTGGGAATAAAGGCAACAAAAAGGAAAGTACAGCCAAAAGATGGAAAATGGTTGGTTCTTGATCGTATTGCTTGAGCACCTAGTCTCAGTCATACTCTAGACCAAAATAACCCCTTGTTATTTTAATTACTGGGACAACACGTTCCCTCTTCGCTTATGCCTATTTGTGTTCTGTTTCTGCCACTGGCCATTTAAGTAAACTGTAATACATTGAATGTATACTTATGGTTAGGGTACTCACAGACAGATGGGTCCACACTTAACTTTGAAGAATAGAAAGGATTAGCAGAGAAATAAAAAAGGCAAAGGGTCTTCCTCTTCAGCTACACAAATATTTCTCAAACATCCACCCTGTACCAGATCACTTGTTTGGAAATAGGCATCATAAAATTAATAAGCCACCATTCCTGCCCCTAGAGTTCACAGAGTTTGGTCTGTACATTTCATCTACCACAAATGAGCAGCCTCTGGAAGTAAACATCTTGCCCATTGACTCTAAATTCCTGGAAAACGCACACTGTAAGGCACATTGTCGACAATGATGGATTGCATTTTAATCTCTTACATATATCACTGAAAAATGTTCTGATCCCATCTATGATATGCCCCAGCCTGGTTCTTCCAGGCATACCGTCTCAGCCTGGGCACACGACAGGTTAGTATGGAAGGACGGCACATCGATTTGAAGTGCGTAAGTGTGTGGCATGTGAAGTGAGCCATGTAATGCATAAATTTATTCATCATCTCGGTGACTTTCTTTGTGCCACTCTGAAAAAGACAGATATGCTTTTCCCTCCCATTCAGTTCTATCCTCCTAAGTCTCCTCCTCCATGGCTGGAGATAATAAATACTCATTTCAGAGAGGCTTCAGCTCAACACTGGCACTCTTCTGTTTTCCAAATGCCAGAAAGGTCATTGTGATGAACTACCTCACACAAAGAATTTTGGACATTGAACATAGCTCATGTGCCACTAACTTTTTGATAGCCTCTGAAGTCAGGTATAGAAAGAATCTTTACCAAATCTAACAAGAGAAAGGCTGAAATTAAGTCTTCAATTTAGCAACAAGACTAGGTAGTTCCTAAGCAAATTGCAAGTAAATTACAAGTTCCTTGTTCCATAGCTTGTCTTCATGCTGCCCAGAAGAACAAAGAATTGATATTCTTTCTAGGTCTGCCTGCCCTTGTGAAATCACAGATACTGAAAATGTTCTTTTCCCAATATTTTCTGGTAAAAACTACTCATCTTTTGTTCCTTGGTTTTTTGTGGGGTGACAAGCCAATCAGGAAAATCATTCCAGGTTTGGTAATTTTTAGCTCATTATAGCACTTTCATTTATATATATAAAACGATCCTAGATAAATGATCACAGAGACCTTTAATACTTTTCCCAAAGTGGTAAAATGATACAAATTGGACTGGAGCAGGTAATAAGAGAAATTTGGGGGAGAGTCATTGTCATTCCCATTGCCCACACTCATTGATTGCTTCCGTGAAAAATGCCATGCATGATCAATTGTAAACATACTACTATTTGGGTTGAAAACTATGGAACTTGAATGAAAGGGAAACACTCAAATTCATTTTTGGCATATCGAGTCAAATAGAAAAGGTTTTAGAAAGGTTGTTAAATGTGAGGACAGTACTTCCTATCAAGCCCATGCATGGGTTTGGAACCCAGTCCTGGTTCTGCTCCTGTTTCATTTGTATGAATTTGGGCTGCTTATTTATCCTTTCTGTCAGTTTTCTCATCTGTAAAATAGTAACATTAATGCCCAATTCCCAGAGCAGTTGTGAAGATTAAACAAAATAACACGTAAAAAGCTCTTTCTCTAGGACCTAATATATAGTAAACACTGGATAAATGGTAGCTGGAGTTACAGGAATTACAAATGGTTAAAGAGAACTCTCCCACTGCTGTGCTGCTAAATTCTTACAATTTGTACTTTTACTACCCATGAGTTAGAAGAAAAGTTTGGCAATTCCTAACACTGAAAAGCTATTGACTGATCCCAGATGATCCAGTGTCATAGGCTAAACACCCCTTAAGAACTACAAGAGAACAGAGTTCGCCCATCTCTATTAAAATACAGATGAGCACTTTTAGTGCTCATTTAGAAGGATTAATGCTTCAAGGGTCAAAATGATTTGGATGAAAAGTGGAGGACCCTAGAGAGAATGGAATAGAAAAATTTGGCTTGACACAAGTGGTTTGGAGTTTTGCTTTTAGTTTTTTTTTTTTTTTTTTTTTCCACTTCCTTCTAAAAGGAACTTAAGACTCCAATCACTTCAAGAGGCCCTACCAGTCACATACTGATATGGACATTTAGGTTTAGTCCTAGGAGTATGTTTTGGGGCCAGTAAACCTTGTTCCTTAGCCTCTAGAGGAAGGATATATTATTTCTCTCACTGTGGTCTTTAGTCTTCTTTACCTATGGATGATTACCTCACTTTAACAATGCAGTTTTGGTGAAATATGATTGTATAAATATGTCTTTACAGGTAGAAAGATACTTATGAAACCTCTAGGCTGGGAAAAAAGTTATTGCCTCTAACTACTTTATGATTATTGGCTTTTGATTACAGAATGTTTTAAAGAAATCTTCCAGTTATAAAAATAGCTGATTTTTGCACACTGTAGTTATATTTTTATTATCTCCAGTGCTAAACTTAATTTCTCTTCTAAATTCTCATATAATCCATTCAATAGTCACTACACCAAGAAAGATCCTTTCCAGACTAAAGCAAAATATGTTTATCTGTTTCTTTGTTACTAATTTTATGTGATTCCTTTCTGAGAAAAAAAAATATTTACAAAAGGTGTACACTAATGTCATGGCTATAGAGCAAGCAATTGGTGTCATTCCTAGCTAGGAAAAAATAGTTAGCAAGCTTATGAACCAAAAATGTGTTCATGGTTATGTTGCAAAGATCATGATTTTTTACATTATGTTGAGTGTCTATACTTTGTGTCAAGAGATAAACATATTATTAGAGATGAGAGATGCTTTCGAAAGAAATGCAAGACATACTGAAATTCAAGCTGATCATCAACTGATGGTTGAAACCATGAAATCTAATGAAACAGCTGCCATTCTTCAAACAAATAGACTATTAGTGCTGAGAATGGATGGCTTTTAGTAACAAAGCCGTAAGTAATAGATTTTCTAATCAGTTTCTTCTCTACAGAGAAGATCAGCCTAGTTTTTGCTTAAACTGTTTATTTTGTAGTAATATGAGCACAGTAGAAGATAGAATGACCCTTATATTTATGTATACAGCTTTTTCTTAGTAAAAGAAAAAGACAAGCAACATAAATGAGGCAGATAATAATGGGTAACATTGATTTAGCTCACAGTCTGTGCCAAACAATTTACATAAATTATATCACTTAATTTAATCTTCACTAATAATGTTATCAGACAGACATTACCATCATCTTTCTTATATATGAGGAAAGCAAAAGACAAACAGAGTAAATAAATTTGTTAAGGTCACACAGGTAGGAAATGAGAGGTTTTAAACTCAAACTCAGCTGGATTGACTAAGGAGCTGAAGTCTTCACTAGCTTAGCATCTCAGTGAAATTACTGAGACAGGCTACATTGACAAAGGTATATCAGGTCATATGCTCAAGCAATATTTCAGCTGCCATGTAGGTCTTTTTCTGCATAGCAAGTTAAACGAACTGCATTGAGGGAATATTTAGTCAAGAAGCTGTCCTTTGAGAAGCAAAGAAAAAATGCTACCCAAAAATGTTTGGCCTTAGGCTTATCAAAAGTCACTACTTATATTAAGCCTAATAGCTTTAGGCTTATTTTAGTCACCACTTGAATATAAGAATACAAGCTCCTTCTCTTTATGAGATTGCACTGTTTTATAAACTTAAATCCAAAGTTAAATCAAATGCTTCCCTGAAGCATACCAATGGGTTTCGAATTATAAATTGTGGATCAGGGGATAGGGAAAATGGTTTTTGTAGTTAAGTCAGAAAATCCAATGTTTGTGCTGTAAGCATAGAAGCTGATCACTAGACTTCAGAGAAAAAAAAATCTGCCCTACATATAAATGTTTTCAGCAAAAAATATTGTCTCAGCTGTAAATGTGTTTAGTGATAAACCATTTATGCCACTTACCTATACTTACTGTCTCTGGCTAGTAGTCTTAACAATTTCACAAATTAATTATCTCATTTTGTCTTGTATTACATATGCCATGTCTAAAAACAATTTTTAAAAATATAAACTGTATGTCCAGCATTTTGAGAGATAGAATAAACATAAATCTCCACAATAAAAAAATGTCCAAAGAAGTCATAAACATTTGAGAGTACCAGTTGAGAATTCAGGTTTAGAGCCTGGTTAGAGAGCCTTGTGAACACATAGTTCACAAGGGTGGTTTACAGTTTATCACCAATGTGAACTTAAGTCACATAGGCACCTCCTAAACCCTTTTCATCAATTATAAAATAGGGATGAAAAACTCTGCCAGATTGAACCCTTACGAGGCTTAATTGAGATATTATAAGTCATTAAGCATTTAGTGTACTGCCCAGCACAGCATAAGTGCTCATAAGCATCCAGAATCATTACTGTCTGCCCAGCCCATAAACTCTAAGACTGTTAACTTATCTCAGTTTTACAGAAGAGGAAACATGGGTCTAAAATTAGTGAGTAACTTGATAGACATTTCAAAGCCTTATATAGTACTTATCACACAGTAAATTCACATTAAATTTTGATAAGGAGTTAATAAAAACACATAAGTGCCTCCTGGTGAACATTTTCTTCAAAACATTCTCTCAAATTAAGCTTCTAGAGTAAGATATCCTTTCTCACATGCTTATTGTTACTAAGTTGTTTCTAAAAAGTCCTTTCCTCTGGGTCTGTCTCCAAATAGCCGTCAGGTTAATGCCAATTCAGAGATTTGCTTCCTCACTCTAGTATCCGATTACTGTTCTGGGAGGGTTCATAATGCTATCACAATGCCATCGGTCCCTCCCTCATTTGTAAAACTTTCTGCATAAAAGGGAAGTGCTTTTTGGGAGTAGATAAAGCCAGAATTACAAAATGAAACTAATACTTACCAAATATGCCCATGACAGCAAAATTGATTTTTAAAATGACATAACTGTTGGTCTTGTAATTCACAAAAAGGTCAGAAAAATAGTAATAATAAAAGAAAACGAGTTTCCTATGTATGATGCATGAGTTCCAGCAAATTGCTTATAGTAAAAAATTGTTGCTATATATATAATAAAGGTAAAAACTGAACGAAGAGTTGGAAGACCAAAGTTCGATCCTATGAGATTTAAGTCAATGGCTCATGACTTAATGGCATTTACCATTAGTTAGTGTCCCTTAAGAAAGAAATGTGTTTATTTATAGTTCATTAGTTCATGTTCTCAGTTTAAAACTTCTCAGATGCCAATACAATTTATGGGAATTATGCAAATTATACTATTAAAATAATTACAGAAAAGCAATTATTTGATCATCTGATAAGAACGGTACCAGATCCAAACCAGAAGAAAGGCTTGTGGAGATGTCATTTGGAATCCTTTTTAAGGCCCCATCAATACTGCAATGATTGTTTTATTCATCTAGGGAGGTGCTTGCCTGAGGGCATAGTGGGCAGCACCCCATTCAGAACCTTCAAAACCAAGAAGGATGACAGGTCTTCCAGCTCTTAATTATAAAGGTAAGAGAGGTACGCCTAGAAAATTCTCAGCTTGAGAACTCTATTCCATATTTTACTGGAGATTATGTCTTAGAGCAAATTAAGTAAAATGGCATTCTGAATTGCAAACACACTGCCTTCTGTCTATAAAAGAGCATCTGTTTTATCTTTCAATATGCATTCAGCCTCATGAACAGAACCAAAATGAGTAACAAGAGGCAGTGACATATCTGTCAAGTCTTGATAACCTTAATAGCATCATGTGAACTGCTCAATAATGAAAAGAATGTGCTATGGTGGGTGACTCCCTGTAACTCAGATGCAAAAACAGATTAATAACTAAGTTAATGTACCCATTACTGAAAAAAAGTATAGTAGGTTTGTGAATTCTATCTGATTAAAGTCCATATTTCCATCTTGCTTTTTAAATAAGAACTTATCCCTTTACTATAAGATCTCAGAAAGTAAATATCATTAGGATTCCAGAACTTTTCTTAAAATTGACTCATAAAATACCTTTCATCATACCTATAATCCAGGTAGAGGGTCTTAATTTAGTAATTAAAAAATAATCCTCCATGTTTTACCATTGGACGTTATCATTTGTGCTTCTTCTTCTCTTTATCTAATCATGTTGAATCTGCCCTCTAAATAGCTATAGAATCTAGTCCCTTCTCATTATTCTATTCCCTACTTGATAAGTGATCATCTATGCCTGAATTAATGCAGGCCTTAAAAGTTCTTCTTGCTAATCATCCCATTTCCTTGAAACCCAAGCACACGTCACATGGCTACCAGGGTCTAATGATTTTGCATTTCTTTATTTTTTTCCTTTGGAATTTCTTTGTTGTAATTTGTGTGTGTGTGTGTGTGTGTGCGTGTGTGCGTGCTTTTTACCCACACTACACAGATGTATGTTAGTTGTAATTTAAATAGTAACAAAGACATATTTGGTCATAAATTCTAATAATGAAGTATACAATGTAAAAAGGAAATGCTCCTTTGTTACCAGTTTTACATCTACACCACAAAAGGTGGTATAAACACCGCAAAAACAGTTTGGTATGAGTCAAACGGGATCGTCCTGCACATGTTTAGCTCCACGGGCATTTTCACTCTATGATATATCTCAGACATCTTTCAAAGGAGTACGTGTGAGTTTACTTTACTCTTTTTATTTCTACCTGGTATTCTATTTTATTGACTTACAAAAGTATATACATTTCTTCCCCCATTGACAGATTTTATGTTTTTTCAATCTTCTTCTTACAAATAATGCTAGAACAAATATCATTGCAAATATATATTTTTGCACTAATGCTAGAATTTCTGAATGATAGATTGCTAAAAGAAAGATTGTGTTAAGTGAAAGTAAGCTGCATCAAGTGATATATGAATTTTTAATTTTGATACATACTATTAAATGGCAAACAAAAAGTTTTGAATTGTTTAGAATACTAATAATATTTGAATGTCCTCCAAAAATAAGGTGGTACCTCTTTATTATTCCAATTTATAATTCCTTTAATTTTGACTGAAGCTGAGGAACATTTCACAATGCCTCTTCTCATTTTTCCATTTTTTCCTTATTGATACAAATGAGATGCTTAGATATTATAGATAATTACACTTTGTTCTATGTTTCCCCCCTGCAACCCCCCGCAACAATTCTGGAAAATAAGTATGAGAGAAAAATCTTCTAATTTATTAATTATAAGTTTTGCCATGTAGCTACTACTCATTATAGTTATTTCATTATGTCCCCATTGGTTTGAAATGTCAGCTTTTTATATGCTAGGTGTCACTGAGCTACTTAATTTACAAATTTACTCTTCGAGATGAAAGATTCTGTTTAAAAAAATTCTCATTGAAATTTTGATGAAAATTCCAATGTGTTTTCAGATCAATCTGGAAAAACCACTGTCTTTATACCATTGGTTCCAACAAAGTAAGAAAGTGTATATTTTAAAAATTATGCAGGTTTAGTTTTGCTCTTCCTTCCACAAATAACTATGCATATTTCAGGGTATGTTTCCATCACGTTGTAATGGATTGTTGCTGGTACAGAGGAAAACTACCAATTTGATAGAAGTATCTGACCAACTTCATGGACTATCTTTTTAGAATCTAGGGAAATTATAATATATTTTTTGCCTTTAATCTATTCATATAGTGAATTATCCTAATGCATTCGCTAATGTTGAAGCATTCTAGGTTTATAAAACTCTTACTTGGTGTGAAGTAATTACATATGTTAATTAGCTTGATTTAGTGATTCCACCATGTGTACATATTCCACGATGTAAACATATTCCACAATGTATACATATTTCACAACAAATACATCCAATTTTTATTTGTCAATTAAAAACCAAAATTTAAAAATCCTATTTAATATGGTACATCTTTCTCAAAACACACTGCTAAATTAAAACATAATCCCTAAAAATATTACAAACTTAAATCCTTATAGGAGCCAAGCATTGTAGGTACTATAGTAGTGACAAGATTGGATAAACATTCCTTTCTTTCAACTAGATTATTAGAGCTTGTAATCTATTCAGAAAGATACCCAAAAACATTATATGAGTTATTAGATTGTAATATGCTATTGACTGTCTACACTTGAAGACACAAAAAGAAGAATTTAAGAATGCTTACTGGATTACATAATAGATGAGAAGAGACAATGAGAGTTGACTTTATTTTTCTTCTACTGTCCTAGTTCCAATATGTAAATCATGGTTGATTTACCATATACTGTCTAAGTAAGTTGACTTACGGTTAGAAACACATTTACATTCACAATTTAAAAGGCAGTGGGAATATATTTACTGTTAGGTATGCGTGCGTGTGTGTGTGTGTGTGTGTACGATGACTAACAACTGAAAACATTTCCAGAATCTTCCAAAGTATAAAAAGTAAGTTTACTTTTCTAAGTGGAGAAGTATTAAATGTGAAGGGTTTTCTTAAGTGAGTCCATATTTTGCACTATATAATTTACTTGATGTTTCTCCAGGCAGCAAATAATGTTCACAAGGGAATACTGAACATTTTCAAACTTTAAATGCCACTTAATGTCTTTGATGTTTTTAACTATATTTAAAGAAAGTTCAGATCAGTAAGGAAGCATTTCACCAACATTTGTCATAATGCTTCCTCCAAGACAGAATATGCTCAGAAATTCTGTGTATATAAGTAGTAAAAATGTAAAATATAAGCCTACATAAAGTATTTTAATTGTTTTCAGGCTTTTAACTCATCTTTCCTAGTACTTTGACATTTGAAATTCTAATTGAATTACAAAAGATTCCTTGTTTAAAGTGGTTTCCGTTGTGATTGTTTTTAGTTAATACCAAAGATCACAGGATGCTTAGTCACAAATTAACATCCAGCTATTACCAACATTATAATCTTCATATTTTGAACACTTTAAAGTTTATTCACAAGTATTATTCCATTTTTATATGGTTAAATGTCAGATCATATGAACACTGTTATTGTAAAGAAACTTTCCTTGAATAAGTCCTACATTAATACTCATGAGAGTTATCTATTATTTATAATATTTAGTTATTTGAATCCTAAGTTTGTTCAAAAATAAATATGACAATAATATACAAAAAAATCAATGATTATTCTATAGCAAAATACTATAGAAGAAAGAAAAAACTGATTAACATAGCAAAATAATTTGAAAACAAGTGAATGGTTTAATGCCATTAGACCTTATGAAAAAATCCTTCTATTTCACTGATTTTAATGAATTTTTTAATGATTTTTTTCTAATAAAGAAATTTGAAAACGTTTGCCCCAAATTATCCTGATAGTTCACTATATCAAGATATCCCTGAGAAATTAAATGTTAACAACTCAAAATAGTGTATTCTATACTCCAGAAGGTGAATGGCATTCAAGGCTCAATAATTAAAATTGTGGCCATAAATGTAAGATTTCTTTGCTAGTATTTGTAGGTTTTCAAGCATGCTATTAGCTGAACCAGAGATAAAGTCAGGGGCAACTCCAAAAGGAGATGTGCTACTTCAAAATAGAGGCTGTGTGAGACTTCCTCATGAGGTGGCAGCACACAAGAAAGGGATTTCATAGTTCCCTATCCTTATGTCTTCTATAATGAGTTGGAAAATTAAAATAAACTGAAGCAGATAAGCTGGCATGCTTCCTTTGACCTACTACTGCAAACCTTCATATTATACATTCTGTAATCAAGTAGAACTTCACATTTGCATCCCCACTGGACTTATGAGAAGTCAGGAATATTGCTATAACCCACAAGGGAAGGTGGAGGTGTTAAGGAGGTCTACTAGCAATGGTGACAAGAACATACCATCTCCTCTTTCTGAGGCTGTTAAGCCACGGGGAACGGGCCACCAAACTGCAATGTGGCACAGGAGGAAAACTCAGAGAAACCTGGGAGTGATCCTTGATTCTATTCCTTACTAGCTGTGTGATTTGACTTTGAACTAATTATGCAACCTCCCCAGTTCTTTTTTCCTACCTGTAAAATGTGATCATAATACCTCCTTAGAGGATTGTTAGGAGGATTAAGTAAATCAATCATTCAAAATGTCTAAACAAGTAGATAGTAGCTACTCATTATTTTGATTGAATTTTTAATTTATTTAGTCTCTAGTTAAGATTATTTTCTCAAAATTAAAATGAGGTTTATTGATTTTCTTAGAAAAATAATCAGCTAGTTATTTAACAGTGTATACGTACCTTGAGATGTTATGTTATACATGATAAATATACAGTGTTGTCTGCCAAATTAAAAAAGAGAAAAAAGAAAAAAGAATCCATAGTAATTGTAGAAAAACTGGAAATCAGAAAAAAAAGAAAATAATTAAGCATAATCTACAACCTAGAAATAACCACTGTTAGTGGCTGTCATATATCCATACAGAAAAGCAATATGAGCATTTTATGACCTTACTAAATGTGATATTTTATTTTTAAAATTTAAAATGTATCTTAGGTATATTTGAATCATAATTTTAACATCTATAGAGTAGTCACCTCAGTTTTAGACACCACCAATACTCTTGTACTGGATGATGTGGTATTTTTCTTCATAACATTTTTTTCAACTAATATTGATAACTTTGCAAGGTGCATTCTTAAATATTACATCTTTATGCCCTTGGCAAAATATTTTATGCAAGAATAGTTTAATCATATATATGTATACACCTATATCAAATTTACTAAAACTGCTTATAATAAGGCTGTATTTCCCATCAATCTCATGATCCTCAGATGCCTTAGGGTATTTTTCCATTCACAAAGTACAGAATTCAGTAACATCCAACATTTAAGGGGAGACATCCCTCATCCTCATGTTAGAAGTTTTGTATTTTAGGTATGAAATGTTTAAAAACTGAGTTCAAAGTTATTGAACCTCCCAAGATAAGCTCTATGGGAGCTCTTGCATTATGCTTTAGATCAAGAATATGTTGTTGAAACTCACAGGTGATCTCAACATGATTGCATCACTTCTTTAAGTCCACAAGGCAGCAGTGTCCCTTAGCAATAGCTCTCTTAACATCTGGCAAACCTCTCCCAAACCCCGATCTTTGAAGCTTGCTACAGGACTGAATCTGAAGGACACAACCCCAGGTGTGGTGATGGACATTAGCACTTCTCAGGAAGAAGGCACCACTGAGCCTACGGCATGAGGATTGCTAAAGTGTTCTATCTCATAGCTAGAAACTAATCTGAACTCAGGAGAGTATAATCATGAGATCCCATGGGGACTCAAGTTTTAAATGCATTGCCATTTTGGACTTTGTGTGTGTGAGCGTGTGTAAGTGTATGTGTGTGTTTTATTTAGTAACAAAGACTAGAATCTCCCAAGGCTGAGTTCAGTCAGTATGTGATGCTGATGAACACCTACAAAGCCTGGAATATGAGACAACACAATCAAGACAATAATATCAACATCATTCTCTTCACAAGATCCCTTAGCCCCTTGTCAACTCTGCCCTCTAGAACATTACACAAGTTAAGTTCTATTACAGCCTTTCAAGGTGACTGGTAAAGGAGACAGAGAGGCCTTGGAACATTCATTTCATCTTCAGCTAGGACGCTGGCCTGCCCTCAAACCCAACTGGACTCAAGAAGCTTCTGGTGACTCTGACTTTGCTCTTGGAGTGCAACTGTCACTTGTCTATCTCTTTGAGTAAAAATTTCCCTTATTTGAGGTTTTTAATTCAAATGCAAAATTATTTTAAAACTATAAGATTGTGAAATATTTCTTTGAGAAACATTCTGAAATACTCAACATTAAGAAATAGAGAGAGTAAACATAGTTTCACCCATAATTTTTGTTGAAAAGCTAACACATAATGCAGCCATAAAAATAATATTTTATTGCATGAAATTTAGAAGGCTTTCCATGGATCTTTGAGTCATGTTTCAGACCTATGTGAAACAAATATAAAAAGAGAAAGGGGACTGACATGGATGTCTTAAAATAGATCATATTTGGTCCTTATAAGTATTCAAATAACAAAGAGTGTATGTGTCATGTAACTCTTCACGTTAACTCTCCTGGATATTTTTGATGAACCACCACTCTTTCTTTAATGAAAAGTTGAGACAGAGTCAAAATATTTAGTTTTCTTCTTCTAGCTATACTTATAATGGCATAATGCATTTCTATTCTGTATCTATTGGCTTTCAGATGCTGGAGCTGAAATGACCCTGTATTTTGGTTGAACAACTGTCCATGAAGTTGCACTCATCAAATCAAGAATGATAACCTACTAAATTCTTCTTGCAGGTACCCTTTTTCAAAGCCTATGCATTCATCATTTTCTTCAATACTATCTTATCAATCACTGTTTTTTAAAATTGTTGGTAGAAGAAATGAGGCAGGACTGGCTTGTCTGTCATAATGTAAAAGAGTCTTGGAACATGTCCTGGGTCCAGGGTCCAAACCCCCTCGTGGCCTTTGGAACACCAGACTCTGTGCGAAAGGGTGGAAGGCTGCCCTGCCACACCACAATATAAGCCCAGGCATAAAACCCCTCGTGGCTTGAATGGAATCCAAGGCTCAGGGCATAAAACCCCTCGTGGCCTCTGGAATGTGCACAGACTTGTTGGCTCCTTGCTTCTTGCTTCTTGCTCTCCCAGGCTCGTAAACACGTTCTCCATTATCTTAAGCAGTACAGCATATTACATATGCATCAAATAAAATGCTAAACTGTCACAGCTACGCTTGATGCTCTGCTACCTTTCTACCCTCACGTCCTCACGTCCTCACCTGTTTACCCCCACATCCCCACATCCTTACCACCTGCTTCTTTGTTCGATCACCAATAAATAGTGTGGGCTTCCAGAGCTCGGGTCTTCACAGCCTCCATATTAGCATTGGCCCCATGGACCCACTTTATGCACTCTTAACTTGTCTTGTCTCATTCCTTCGCCTCCACCGGACTTCATAGCCCCCAAGGCTGGGTGTTGGGGCTGATCACCCCAACAAAAAATAATTCAAAATAGAAAAATAAGTATTATTTCTCTCCCTTATTTGAGAGAGAAACCATGCCCCAATTATTGTGGCTCAAATTATGAGCAATAATAAGTAACAAACATGGGAACAGCAAACTGGGAGTCAAAATGACTTTAAGCAAATAATTCTCCTTATTGGGGTCCATTTCTTCATCTCTAACATAAAGATTAGCTAACTTCCATAGGCCCTTGTCAGCTGTGAAAGTTCATGGACTTCTTCCTAAACACTCAAGGGTTTAAGATTTCAATGGGCAGTTGAAATTAGTCAAGTATATGCAGTGTAACTATCTCTAAATGATGGAATTTCAGAACCTCTCTGGATATAACCAATACCATACTTGTTAATGGCCATGCAGTATTTTTAAAACAACCAACTAAACAAAACTAAAATACAACAAAAATAATTGTTCTTCTAAGATAAGAACCATCCAGGGAAACATTTTCAAGTAATTTATCACAATCCCCACTGGATAGACTGGATAAAATAAAAGCATGGAAAGGTCAAGTGTTCTGTCGTCATTCTAGGAGAATGCATAAGGCAGTGGTGGCAGGGGGCAGTGCAAAGCATGGTGAACATGAATGCTTCCTAAATTACCTTGCTTGTCTCTGTTAATAATTTTTTTTAGAGAAAGTACTATATCCTGTAGCCCTTCGCACTCTAAGATGAGGAAAATTGATTTCATGGTTCAAATACCAAGCCCACTGGCTAGGAGAGCAATGAAAAAAAGAAGTCATTCAAAAACAATAAAACAAGCCAAGTGGTTCAAAGTCCTCAGGATGTAAGTTCCATGAGTTCTGTGAGTGTAGAATTTTAGCTTTAAAAATAATTGAATATGTTGGTTTTCTCTGAGTTCATTTACTAAGATAATTTTTATCACTCTGAGGATAATGTTCCCGTCCACTACAGAGAATAGCACTGAGGATATGATATCCAAGACTGAATATTCAGACTACTACTTACTGTAGGTCCTTAATTAAGTAACTAAATATCTCCATCTTTCTGAGACTCAGGTTTGGTTTTTTGAGTTTGGTTGGTTGGTTGCTTGGTTGGTTGGTTGGCTTTTTTTCTCTTTTTTTCATTCCTTCCTTTTTTTTTTTTTTCCACCCACATATAAAACAGATGGCTGGAGTAGATGACCCTGAAGTCCATATAGAGTAATGAAAAGAACACAGCCTTCCTTAGGGTTCTGGTAAATGGGCCTCCATTTGATTGTTACTGGGATAAAATGTATATTAAGTGCCTATTATTTTGTGTAATCTGTAACAGGGAATTGGTTAATAGATTTTTTGGCTTGCTCGTTTCTCATTTCTGTTGTCCTTGTTGTGTTTTCCTTTCCCTTCTCTCACTTTATAATCCCTTTTCAAGTAATGTCTAAACTACTAGCATGAATCTCTCTTATGCCTGCAATGATTATAGACCCGTATGTATAATATTTTTTCATTGTGAAAGTAAAAATCCAGGTTGGGCGCGGTGGCTCACGCTTGTAATCCCAGCACTTTGGGAGGCCGAGGCGGGCGGATCACGAGGTCAGGAGATCGAGACCATGGTGAAACCCCGTCTCTACTAAAAATACAAAAAATTAGCCGGGCGTGGTGGCGGGCGCCTGTAGTCCCAGCTACTCGGAGAGGCTGAGGCAGGAGAATGGCGTGAACCCGGGAGGCGGAGCTTGCAGTGAGCCGAGATTGCGCCACTGCACTCCAGCCTGGGCGACAGAGCGAGACTCCGTCTCAAAAAAAAAAAAAAAAAAAAAAGAAAGTAAAAATCCATTTCATTACAGGGAAATTATTGATAAGTGAATTCCATTTCAGATTTTATGCCACTGAAAGATGTTTCCAAACATATCAGGCAATGTCAAAATTTCCCCCAAATATTTTAAACTCAAATTATTAACTTAATCAAATGTTTCTTGATATTTTTAAATGGGCATGTATCATCTAGTTAATAGAATGTTTTAAGTAATAAACTTTCAGCACTAGTGTAACATCTGAAAAGGTCCTGAATAATTGGCCCTGTAAAAACATTCATTATAAACTCACTGAATAAATTATAAAACTATCTAGAAATCAAGAAAAAAAATCACAAATAGCTATGCGCATGTATGAGATTTGCCTTCTAAAAGAAGTCTGAACTTCTTTTTAAAAAATCTGCTTTGTGACAAGTCTTTGTTAAAAAAAAAAAAAAGTGCTGTGGGTAGTATTCAAAGGATGAGAAAATAATTTGCCTTTAGCAAGGTGGAATTAATTACCTTTCAACAGACAGTTGTGATTTTTCCATTATCTATTTTATATTGCAGTATTCTTTTGAGTGCTTTATTTTTGAAGTTGTTAACTATGCTATTTCCCCTTTGACAGTTTAAAAGATAGTGACCTAATTATGCTTTCATTTTTCAATGTTATTGGCACAGATTCAGAGACCCACTAACTTAAGCGCTTGAGCTTAGCTTACTACCACAGTTTTTCAATATTGCACAGATATTCCTAATGTATTTTCCAAGGATAATTTGGCAAAATTTGTTTGACATTGAACCCGATTATCTTTTAGGTGTATTGTGTTTGTGTCTGCATTTAAATATAGGTTTTCTCTAGTTACTCTTATCTACAAGCAAAAGAAAAACAGATAAGTTAAATAACCTAAAATATAGGTTAAATAACCTAAAAATATAAAATATAACCTAATATGAAATATAACCTAATAACCTAAAATACAAGTTAAATAACCTAAAATATAAAATATCTTAACAATAAACATTTCATTATTAAAATTATTTTATATATACATATAAAATAAATGTAAAATACGTAAATATAATATAAATTATTTTACACATTTTAAATTATAATTACTTCATGAATTTATTTTATATTTATTTTTATATGGTATATAAAAATTTTATATATTTAAGGTAAAAATGTTATATTATCTTACATAAAATACTTTATGCATTATATAATTTATAATAATTTTTCTACATTTTCATAATGTTAGGGAAACCTAAATGTACCTTCATTATGTTGATGGGGAAATCATGATCTAAATTAAAATATAAAACAGGGTGAAAAAATAAAGTTGTTTTGATACAATGAACTTCACTATACTATAGACTTAGCTATATTCCAGTATAAATTATGATAAAAAATATAGATTAATTAAAATATCAGTACTTTCATTAACAAATCTAATGTTATCTTGGATGAGCAATATGAGATGAAAGCATATTTCTAACTTCTGGTTCTGACTATGAGGAGTATGAGCATTAGACATGTTGCCATACCTCATGTTTCTTCTCTCTCTACTGCCTACTTTAAACGATCAATCAAACTGTATGAAATATACGAATCAATTGTGTTTAAGTATTGAACATCAGACAGCCTGGGGCTGTGATCTTTAGAGGAAAGAAACACAGGAAAGTGAGGTTCATAAACTCCACGACTTCCTGCCTGGGATCACTGCCTAAAGCACAGCAAAGGAAATTATACCTTCAATAGGGAGCAATACTTTGGCTAGGGAGAAAAAAGATTAAGATTTGGAGGCTGATGAGGTAGCCAAAATTTGTAAAGCAAGCTACTGGGTAGGATACTGGAGAGAGGGAGTTGCACAGAGAAAAACTACAGAAATCTCCACAAGGTTTTCTCACTGAGACATGGCCAAATACTAAGCAGTGGTTGAACAGGTCAAAACTTTCTAAGACCTTGTAGAAAACAACTTCTGGAGATGTGTGAGTTGACTGGGAATTACACAGGCCTTACAGTATTTGCAGACACTGGACTTCCAACAAGACAGAGGATGAAAAACATTAAAGGAACTCCTAGACTAGAAGCAGCAAGAAAATGAGACTGATAAATGGGAAAGAAAATAGTTGGTGAAAGAAGATCTAGAGGTGATTGTTGTTATTGTTTTTTTTTTCCAGAAATTTTGGTATGCTTAGATAAAGACTTTAAAACAGTTTTTATACATATTTTTATGTATTCAGGGGAAAAGGATGTGTATAATAAGATAACAGATGGGAAATCTCAGCAGAGATATAGAAACTATTTTTAAAAATCAAGTAGAAATTCTAGAATTGAAAAAGAGCAGAAAAATTGGTAACTGAAAGATCTTCAATAAGCATGGCAGAAAACAATAAAAAAGAGGAACAAAAGACATTTAGGACAAATGGAAAAGAAATAGCAATAAGGTTGGTTCAAACTTCCAAATAGATAACTAATCACATTAAAAGTAAAATGTATTGGGAGGCTGAGGCGGGCAGATCACCTGAGGTTGGGAGTTCGAGAACAGCCTGACCAACTTGGAGAAACCTCGTCTCTACTAAAAATACAAAGTTAGCCGGGCATGGTGGCGCATGCCTGCAATCCCAGCTACTCTGGAGGCTGAGAGCAGGAGAATCCCTTGAACCTGGGAGGCAGAGGTTGCGGTGAGCTGAGATCTCGCCATTGTACTCCCGCCGGGGCAACAAGAGCAAAATTCTGCCTCAAAAAAAAAAGTAAAATGTAATGAAATAGATATTCCATTTATCAGACAGAGATTGTCAAACTGGACAAGAAAGGAAGACTCATTTATAGCCCTTCACAAGAGAGGCATTTTAAATATAATGATACAGGCAGGTATGAAAGAATGAAAAAAAATCCTAATACTAAAAATAGGAAAGCTAGAATGATTACATTAAAAACTGACAAATTAGACTTCTACATAAGGAACATCTCTAAATATAAAGATGGACTGTCACAATGACAAAAACATCAATACATCAAAAAGTCATGGTATGAAATGTATAAGCAACTAATTACAGACCTTTAAAATAAATGAAGCAAAAACTTACCTATCCAAAGGGAAAAACAGAGAAAAATCCACCATGTAAGCTGGAAATTTTAACAACTATCTCTCAGCAGTTGATGAATCAAATAGACCAAAAAAAATCAAGAAGGATATTGAAGATGTGAATAAATCTACAAACTAAATAACCTAATGAATATTTATAGAACACCACACCCAGAAACAGCATAATACAATACACATGGAATATTTACTAAAATAACCTAATAAACCATGTGCAAGGATATTCAATGAGTCTTAATAATTTATGAAAACTAATGTCATTTACTGTATGTTCTCTGACAACAACAGAATCAAATTACATTTTCATATCAATGACAAAAAAATCCCTTGGGAAATCGCACAACATTTAGAAATTAAAATACTTTAAAAAAATTCATGGCTTTCATAATAAATCACAAGAGATATTAAAATATTTTGAACTGAATAATAAAAGCATAATATTTCAAAATTCTTGAAGCACAGCTAAAAAAGTGTTCAGAGGGAAATTTATAGCTTTATATGCCTATATTTGAAAAGAAGAAAGCCTTAGCATTAATGATCTAGGATAAACCTTAATAAATTATAACAAGAAATGCAATTTAAGCACAAACTGGAAAGATGGAAATAATAAATATGAGTAAAAAGCAACAAAATGAAAAACAAATCAATAAGACTAATATCTGGAATAAAAAAAAAAGGTATATCACCACAGAGCCTAAAGGAATTAAAAAGAAAATAAGGAAATATTATGAACAACTTTCCATGAGTTCATTTTACAAATTAGTTGAAGGAGAACAAGTTCATTCAGAGAGATAATTCACAAAACTGACAAAAAGAAGAAATAGTAAATATGAATAGGCCAATAAATATGAAATATGATTTCAAATGAAAAATTTTGCACACAAAAATCCCTAACAATTGCAGATGACTCCGCTGGTGAGTTCTATCAAATTTAAACAAGAAATGCTGTAAATTCTATATAAACAACTTTAAAAAATGAATGAAGAGTCCAACATTCTTAAGTCTTTTCTTTTTTCCTTTTCTTTCTTTTTTTTTTTGTTTGTTTGTTTTGTTTTTCGAGACTGAGTCTCGCTCTGTTTCTCAGGCTGGAGTCCAATGGCATGATCTCGGCTCACTGCAACCTCAGCCTCCTGGGTTCCAGCGATACTCCTGCCTCAGCCTCCCGAGGAGGTGGGATTACAGGCATGTGCCACCACGCCTGACTAATTTTTGTATTTTTTGTAGAGATAGGGTTTCACCATGTTTGCCAGGCTGGTCTTGAACTCCTGAGCTCTGTTGATCCGCCTGCCTCCACCTCCCAAAGTGCTGGGATTACAGGCGTGAGATACCGCGCCCAGCCAAGTCTTTTCTTGAGACCAGCAAAAACTCTAATATCAAAACCAGGAAAGGATATTATAAGGACAGAAAACTGTGCACCTATTTTTCACAGGAACATAAACACAAAAATCCTTAATAAAATTTGCAAAAAAATTAGTAATATGTTAAAAGGGTAATAGAGCATGATAAAATAGAGTGTAGCCCAGAAATGTCAATGCAGTTTAAAATTTAAAATCAATTAATACATTTCCATGACTCATTAACTGAATAGAAAAGAAAAATAAATGATCACATCACTAAGTTCAGAGAAAACGTGGCAAAATTTAATACTGATTCATGATCTAAAAAGAAACTCTGCAGCAATTATAAATAGGATGGAATTTTCTTCCTCCAGTAAAGGACATCTATAAAAACTTTGTAAATAATATCAGACTTAATATTTGGAAACTTATTTCCTTCCAACACTAGAAATCAAGGTAGCATGACTGCTATCATCGTTTCTACTTCTATTCAATATTGTATTAGAAATTAAAGCCAATGTGATAAGTAAGTAAGTAAAATCACAAAGATTAGAAAAGAAGATGTAAGACTGTCTTTTTTCATAAATGACATGATTTTGTGTATATATGTATATACATATGCATATATAACCTAATGAATCTACATACAAAAGTACTAGGATTAATAAAGAACGTTAGAAAGCTCACAGACTGTAAGGTCAGCAATTATACAATTGGAAAATAAATTGTCATAAACTTTATAAAACCATTAAAAATTCAACATACTAAGGAAAAGTTTTAACAAATGGGCAAAACCTCTATACAAACATTCAGGAGACAAAAAGTCCCATATCAATGAAGACGTATGGTTTGAAAAAGAAAATATTGTTAAGATGTCAAATTTCCCCAAATTGATCTATAAATTCAATGCAAATAAAGTAAAACTCCATTAGGCATTTTGTAGAAACTGATAAGCTTTTTCTATTATTTACATGAACCTGTGTAGGAACTAACCTAACCAAAACAACTATGGAAAACAAGAATCAAGTTGAAGGGCTTACGTTATCTGATTTCAAGTTTTACTCTCAATAAATAGCAAATAATTTTCCACACATTTTTCTTTGTTTTTGTAAATTAAATTTCAGTGGATCATAGCCACAGCCATTCACTTATATATTATCTATGGCTGTTGTCACGCTATGATGACAGACTTTAATAATTGTGAGAAAGACTTGATGACATGCAATTATAAAATAGTTATTATGCACCTCTTTTGGAAGAAGTTTACCAACCACTACTCTAACACGACAGTAATCAAGGTAGTGGTATTGGAAAAAGAGACAAATAGAGCAATGGAGCCAACTAGAATCCGGAAATAGACCCATACTTAATATATTTTACATTTTTGAAAAAGACACCAAAGCAATACAATGAGAAAAGGTCAGTCTTTGTAAACAAATAATGTTGGAAAACTAGTTATCCATGTAGAAAAAAATGATTTTCTACCTCAAATCCATACATAAAAATTAATTCAAACTGGATCATAGATGTACACATAAAAGCAACTATAAAACTTCTTGAAGGAGTCACAGGAGAACGTCTCCATAACCTTCAGATAGTGACAGATTTTTTTACTATGACGTAGAAACAATTAATCGGGTAAGAATACATTGATGAATTGAACTTTGTAAGAATTTTAAAGCTCTGTTCATCAAAATGCCCAAATTAAGGGACATTCTGAAAATACCTAAGTGGAACTCTGAAAAATTGTCATGAAAGACAAGGGAAACCTGAGAAACCGTCATGCAATGGGAGGGAAATGGGAATCATGAAAAACAAATGTAATGTAGTATCCTGGATAGGGTACTGGATTGGATCTTGGAACAGAAAAAATAATGTTAATATAAAAATTGGAAAAGTATAAATAAAGGCTGTTATTTAATGGCGAATAATAAAGTAGGACATTTAATAGTATTGTACCAACGTTAATTTCTTAAGCTTGATAAATATAACATGGTTATATAAGATGTTAACATCAGAGGAAGCTAAGTGAAGGTTATTTGGGAATTTTCTGTATCATCTTTGCAACTCTTCTGTAAGTCTAAAATTATTTTGAAATAAAAGCACTGAGGGATAAAAGGCTGTTATGAAAGTGAGTAGGCATGTCAAAGACAAGGAGAAAATTTATCTATATGTAAAAATATATGTGTGTACACACACACATGCACACACACGCATATATGTCTTGCAACAGACTATACCCAGAATGTACACACAACCGCTACAACTCAATAACAACGTGACACACAACTCAATTAAAAATGAGCAAAAGACTAAAACAGACCCTTCACAAAAGAAGATATGCAAAGTGGCCAATAGGCATATGAAAAATTGCTCAACAGCATTAGTCATCAGAGAAAATGCAAATTAAAACCACAATGAGATACCACTACACCCCCACTAGAATGGCTAAATTTATAAAGAACAACACCAACTGTTGTCAAGGATGTAGAGCAACCCAAATTTCCATACATCGCTGGTGACAGTGAAAATGAAGGGACCATTTTGAAGAACAGTTTGGCAGAATCTTATAAAGTTAAACATACATCTACACCAAGACCCAGTAACCCCACTTGTAGGTATTTACCCAAGAGGAATGGAAACATATGTATGCAAAAAGACTTGAAGAAAAAATATTCAAGTACTGTTTAAATATAAATACTGTTTAAGTACTATTTATTAAATAAAAATATTTTATATCACTAAATGCCTACTCTGCTATAGGTACTATATTAACAGATTTCTAGATATAAACCTATTTATGCCTCACTAAATCCCTACCTAGCTACATGTGCTGTGTATTAATTCATCTATTCCACAGCAATTTATTAAGAGCTTATGGTGTGCCGAACAATGTTTTAGGCAATAGGGACATAGCAAAGTAGATACCAGGTTCCTTGATCTCATAAACTGGCATGCTAGATGGAGAGACAAGTGATAAGCATATTAAGACAGCATTGACATGAATAGCAATGTTGTCCCAATTTTAGAGATGAGGCTTGAGAGGTGGATAATGGATTTGCATGTAATTCCTTTGATCCAAGACCGAGAACCCCTGACTACTACACTACACTCTCATGCCAAAACGAGTAACTTATTTCTTGTCTCCCACGATGTTGTTCCTCCTCTCAAGTTGTTGCCACTTTAACAAGTAGATAGACATTAAAATACACTTGCATAAGTAATTGTAGTTACATTCATAATAATGAAAATAAACTGTCCAGTTTTCTAAAGGGAAAAAAGACTGAGTCTGTGGCTTCCATGAGGAAGAGACAAGCACAGATCTGAAGGCTGCAGTTGTCTCGATAAAAGGATGAATGCATAGCACTTTGCCTGATGCCAATTCAAAACAGTGTAGGCCAAATTATTTCCCCTCTGTATTCTTAATTGGTTGCATATGTCACATAGATACTCATCTTCATTTATATCCTAGGAATCATAAAGTTTTCTGCTAATATAAACATACGGCATGAAAATCTATAAACCTCTATTGTATAAGTAAGGTAGAATAATTAATTTGCCAGAACAACCCAATTTCCTCTAAGCTATTCTGTCTTTGGAGAGGCTTTGTGGCTCCTTTTTTAACTAGCAATATGAAATTTCATTATAGATAGCTATATAAAGAAATGAGGCAACACTACATAAATGGAGTGCTAGATTTCTCTTATTTCATTCATTCTGAATTAGCCTCAAAATAAGAGACACAAAACACAGCATGGAAAATTCACCCTTTGATAAAATCATCCCAACAACCAGTACAGAATTATGTACTGATACAAAGCATATATTAAATATGATTAGCTGAGTAAACTCTAATTATTTCCATCTATGACAATGTTTTGTAAGATAAAAAAGCTTTCCACTAATATTTCTACCATTTCTTCATATTTTGTAAATACAGTCCAGCAATATCAATTAATGTGTAGCTCCCTGGATATCACATTCAATTTTAGCACTTCCCACATTGGGAGCATGCAGTTTCCTTTGCCTGAAAAGCACTTACCCATTTTCTGCATGAGGAAAATCAGTTAAGGCATCACATTCTCTGAAAAGTCTTTTCTGACATCCTCAGAGAAAGAGTTATTCACATTCCTCTTGGAATTAGCTCCACACCTTACACATATTCATGTCGATTCTGCACTCATGGCACTCTATCGCATCATTTATTTACACATCTCTGCTTTTGACTCTGTCTCCTAAATATTTCTCAATCATCTCTTCACATCACCACCTTCAAGGAGTAATGCTCGAGATATTTTATACTCAGAATGAGATGCAGACTAATCAATCAGAACAAACAGTGGTTCCATACAACCGGCACAGGTTTATTGCGTGAATAGAAATCCTTCTTCCACACTCTATTGCTACTGTCTTAGGAAAGGCCACTATCATCTCTGCTTTGCCTCTTGAAATAGTTCCATAAGGCCTCCCTACCTCATGACCCGCATGATCTTTCTATAACATTGATCTGTAACTACTCTAAGATTAGGATGGAGCTTCACCATCCCAGAAAATTATTTTTGTTTTGTTTTGTTTTTGTTTTATTTTTAATTTTTTTTAGTTTTAATTTTTGTGGATACATAGTAGGTGTGTACATGTACGGGGTACATGAGATGTTTTGATACAGGCATGCAATGTAAAATAATCAAATCATGGAGACTGCGGTATCTATCCCCTCGAGCATTTATCCTTTGTGTTACAAACAATCTAATTATACTCTTTTAGTCACTTAAAAATGTACAATTTATTATTGACTATAGTTACTCATTGTGCCATTAAATAGTATGTCTTATTCATTCTTCTAATTATTTTTCTCCCCCAGCTCCCCCGCTAACCTCCCCAGCCTCTGGTAACCATCCTTCTACTCTCTATGTCCATGAGTTCAATTACTTCGATTTTTTGACCCCACTAATAAGTGAGAACATGCGACGTTTGTCTTTCTACTCCTGGCTTGTTTTACTCAACATAATAATCTCCACTGCCATCCATGTTGTTGCAAATGACAGCATCTCATTCTTTTTTTATGGCTGAATAGTACTACATTGTGTACACGTATCATATTTTCAAAAAATTCTTTTTGAACATAAATCAAAAGCACAAAGTTCTCTCAGTAACCATATTTAAAAACATATCTTTTATTACATAGCATTTGTGAATTTTAATTATTGAAGCCTAGGTTTTCACTATGGCCTTGAGGATAATAAATGTTTTGTTTTGTTTGAGATGGAGTCTCGTTCTGGTCACCCAGGCTGTAGTGCAATGGCACGATCTTGGCTCACTGCAACCTCCAACTCATAAATGGGTATTTTTATTTGCATATCTATGAGTGTAAATGCCTACCCTTATGTCTAGCATTTAGGGTTCACTTAAAAAATCATTATGGGAAGAAGACAAAGGGGAAGAAAAAATTCATTTCCCATGAGGATTTGTATATCTCCAAGGTTTTACACCTTCTACTTTCATCCCTTGAAGTAATATCCATAATTGCTTAGAGGCTCATAATCACATTCTTTCTATGTGGTAACCAAACTAATGATGATCACATTATAGTAACAGTCATAACACCAACAGTATTTTGATTATTTGTACCCATACTAATAATTGATTACAGTATAGTTTTAAAGAAAAAGAAAAATATTTGCCCATAATAATTGAGAAAGTGGCAACATCACAAATGTACTAAATGCATCATTATAGGGGTACTTTCTCAAAAACAGATTTAATTTCATATCAAAAGTGATGGTTCTGTCCTACATCAAAAGAGAGAAGGAGAGGTTAAAAAGACAGATCAAAGTACCTAAATAATGTTGATCTTTTCTTTTCTAAACTGCATAAAACTCTGTTATGTTTATATCCAAAAGTTGACCTTTAAATTGTTCTTTTCAGTTTGTAAAATATGCAATCTTTGGGAAAAATCGATAGAAATGGAAAATTACACACAAACTTGGGTAATCACTGTTCCCCAGTTCTATCTCACATAAACTGTTCTTATTAAGCTACTAGTTAAGACAAAACCAAACAAGGCTTGTTCGTCACTCAAACTGAAAATGTGGGATAATATTCTGGAATAAAAAATATATCCAAGTACTATTTTTACCGTATGTATATTATGTATTTCTTGTTTTCATAATTAATGGTTATCTTTGTTTGCTAGGGCTGACACAACAAAGTACTACAAACTAGGTGACTTAGGCAAAATAGATTTATTGTCTCACAGTTCCGGAGGCAAGAAGATCAAAATTAAGGTGTCTGCAGGATTGGTTCCTTCTGAGGGCTGTGAGGGGAGAATCTGTTCCAGACCTCTCTCCTGGGCTCATGGATGATCATCTTCTCCCTATGTCTCTTCATATTGTCTTCCCACTATGAATGTCTCTGTGCCATTCCCTTTTTATGAGAACACTGGTCATACTGAATTAGGAGCTACCTTCCTAACCTCACTTTAACTTGATTTCCTCTGAAAGACCCTATTTCTAAATAAGGTCTCATTCAGAGGAACTGGAAGTTAGTACTTTAAAATATGAATTTGAGACACACAGTTCAACCTATGGTTAATATCAACAAGACAGACTAATTCATTTTCAAACAGCATATTATAACAACATACTTGGGTTTTGGTAAAGCTCTACCCCTCGAATTTCCTGTAAGAAAGTATCTATAAAAGTCAATTAAAAGTGACTATTCCACGCTCAAGAGTTGGAAAAATCAATCTACTTAAAATGACCATACTGCCCAAAGCAGTCAGCAGATTCAACTGTATTCCTATCAAACTACCAAAGTCATTTGTTCACAAAATTATTTTTTAAAAAATCTAAAACGCATATGGAATGAAAAAAAGAGCCTGAATAGCCCAGGCAATACTAAGCAAAAAGAACAAAGCTGGAGGCATCACATTACTCAACTTCAAACAATACCATAAGGCTACAATAACCAAAACAGCATGGTACTGATACAAAAATAGACATGTAGATCCTGAAATAAAGTCACATGCACACAGCCATCTGATTTTGACAAAGTCAATGAAAATAAGCAATGGGGAAGGGACTCTCTACTCAATAAATGGTGCTGGGATAGCTGGCTAGCCATATGCAGAAGAATGAAATGGATCACCTACCTTTCCCATATAAAAAAACTAATTCAGGGTGGATTAAATATTTAAATGTAAGACCTCAAGCTATAAGAATCTTAGAAGAGTACCTATGAAATATCATTATGGACAGTAGCTTTGGGAAAGAATTTATGACTAAGTCCTCAAAAATAATTGCAACAAAAATAAAAATTGACAAGCGGGACCTAATTGAACTGAAGAGCTTCTGCACAGCAAAAGGATTGACAGAGTAAACAGATGACCTACAGACTGGGAGAAAATATTAGCAGAGAATGCATCCAACAAAGGTCTAGTATTCAGAATCTATAAGGAATTTATATGATTAAACAAGCAAAATTTAAAAAGTGGGCAAAAAAATATGGGCAGATACTTCTCAAAAGAAGACATACAAGAGCAAACAAACACATGAAAAAAATGTTCAACATCCCTAATCATCAGAGGAATACAAATCAAAACCACAGTGAGATACCATCACACACCAGTCAGAATGGCAATTATTAAAAAGACCAAAAAAAAAAAAAACGAGATGCTGGTGGGGCTGTGGATAAAAGGGAACACTTACACACTGTTGGTGGGAATGTAAATTAGAACAACCACTGTGGAAAGCAGTTTGGAGAGAGGACTTAAAATATTAAGAACTGCTTAGGCTACTTAACTACCTGAACTATCAAATTGTTAAAATAATAATAGAACTACCATTCGACCCAGCAGTCCCGTTACTGGATATATATTCAATGGAAAATAAATCATTCTACCATGAAAACACATGCACTAGTGTGTTCACTGCAGCACTGTTCACAATAGCAAAAGACACAGAATCAACCTAAGTGCCCATCAACAGAGGATTCACAAAGAAAATGTGGTATATATACAAAATGGAATGCTATGCAGCCATTAAAAAGAACAAAATCATGTCAGTTGCTGCAA
Source organism: Hylobates moloch (assembly GCF_009828535.3). Lineage (NCBI taxonomy): Eukaryota > Metazoa > Chordata > Mammalia > Primates > Hylobatidae > Hylobates > Hylobates moloch. The sequence goes on from NW_026652281.1 coordinate 138,583,883, forward strand.
CATGGATGCAGCTGGAGACCATTATCCTAAGTGAATTAATGCAGGAATGGAAAACTAAATACTGTATATTATCATTTATAACTGGGAGCTAAATACTGGGTACTCATGGACATAGGGATGGCAGCAATAGACTCTGGGGCTAATAGTGGGGGAGGGAGGACAATGGCTGGCAAGGGTTGAAAAACTGTTGGGTACTGTGCTCACTATTTGGGTGATGGGCTCATTTGTATCCGAGGCCTCAGCAGTCATATAGTATAGCTATGTAAGAAACATGCACGTGCACCTCCTGAATCTAAAATAAAAGTTGAAATTATTTTAAAAATTAAAAATAAAATACAAATAAATTTCCTTTCCAAAAAACTCCACAACTGACAGTTAATAGAAATTGCAACAAAAATCACACTGGAAATGCTAACTACAATGAAGCTGGAGATGAGCTATAATATTACTAAAATTTAGCTTCCTCATCATTCTGTTGCTTTTTCAAAAACAAATTCATTTCAGTCAGTCATTTTTGGCCACATTTCATTTGAAGCAAGAAAGCAGATGTTTTTCGTATAGTTGTACTCTTCTCATGCCAAAAATATCAGCTAAGTGTGATTTCATTCCAGAACTTCATGATCGCAGCTCCAGGGAGCACAGTGATGTGCTCATCACCTGACACTTTTGCTTAAATGGTTACAAATGTGTTTGCTGATTATATGACCAGAGTGCAGACACTCTTCTCCCACCTCTTCCCAAGGCTTGCCCTCCCATTCTTCACAGCCCAGCTTAAATAAAACCTCCTTGAAACGCCAACCTCTTGTTCTAAAACAGTCCCTCCATCCATAAGCTACTCTCTCATACATCCACCTGCTTAGTTCCTGCACAAAATACTGTGTAATTTTCTTAATTGCATGTTGACTTGATTATTGTTTGTCTCCTGCACTAGAATAAGCATCATAAGAGAAAACATCTGGTCTGTCTTGTTCATCTTTTTATCTCCCAGATATAGTGTCTGCCCTAGAGCAAATGCTTAATGAGTATTTGTTGAATAAATAAAATGAAAACAAGAGATTTGCCTTTTCTCTATCCCTAAAAGTATACATACGTGTGTGTGTGTGCGTGTGTGTGTGTGTAAATTGGGTCATCCATATAAGGTGTACTGCCTCCAAATGGTCCTTAATGTGCATGTAAAATGATGTGCACTAATTATGAAACATGTACAGTGGCTCCATAATCACTTAGGTTCATGGCTATGAGGTCTCCCAGATGTCTCAGCCAAGATTAATGTCTACATACCACTCCAAATTCTAGTCATCTCAAGCCTTCGCTTGAATTTTGAATCAAATCAATCTCTTTCATTTGTCTGTGAGAGTTTAGGAAATTGATTAATCTCTAATCTCTACTTTCTTCACATTAAATATACTTTACTCTCATAATTGTTAATGACTTTAAGATGAGAAAATGTATGTGAACCCAAGGCCTTACCAGAGAACATGCTCATTAGGGAGTAGCTATACTACCATTTATCCGTATTTGTCAATGCTGCCATGCATAATAATGCATGATAAACTTAGGTCAGTTAATGTCAGCTGCTACTGAGTTCACTTGAACATGGCTTAGATAGGTAGAAAAAAGGACCATGTTAAGCAAAATAAACCCTGTTTCTAAAGTTAATCTCTTCTTTGGGTGACATTATTTTTTCATTAAAATATCCCTTCTTATCATTCCCACATTAAAATCTTCAAGGTTTTCTGAAGCTGTATTTAACATTTTGGGTAAATAAAAGTAAAAAGGGAATTAGAATTTTTTTAAAAAAATTCAAAAGTAAAAGGAACTGTTTTGTTTTCAGCAATATTTGGTCTATTATTAGAAAATATGTTCTTTTCTATTCAGGGATAGTTTGCAAAACAGATCTTTTTGCTTTGGAAAATGAATGAGTATATTATTGCATACAACTGTAGCTATGAGAAACTCAATTTTACTAGAGATTTTTCTATTTTTATTTTTCCTAAGCACTTTAATTAGCTAAAAAGAAAAAAAAGATGTTTAAGGTCTGGTATGCTTCATTTATCCTATTAATTCCACGGTAGATTTAATTTCCTTTAAACGTCACTGAATTTTAATTACCATGCAAACGTATTACCTAAGCTTCTTAGAGTTAAAGGTTAGAAGCACATGTAGAAGAACTCACAAAGGAATTTACCTCTTTCATGTTAGTAACAAAAATAATTTCTAAATTGCTACTCCGTGGCTGAAAATTTTTAAGATTATTTCCAATACACAAGGAATGTAATTCTCAAATAGCTTCATTTGATAAGTAAGAAAACATGCTCAATTTCAGTCTATGGACTAATCAACAGGTATCAAAAACAGACATAGTAACATAGGTAGAACAGAAAGACAAGCAGCATGCAGTACTAGAAACGTATTGGAAGAAGTCAGAGGCACTATTAACCTGACATGCAAAAGTCAGCCAGATTCCATGGCAGCTTTTCTGCCTGCTGCTTCATGGAGGTTTGTCAAGAGGCAGTTGCTATAGAAAATAAGCCTGGACTTTGTAGTGTCACTCATAAGCCTTGGAGTCTTCACTCTGACATTTACTACTTGAGTTGCCATGAGTATTTTACTTTATCTCTCACCTTCATTTTCCTCAAATGAAAAATTGTACCTACTAGCAAGTCTGCATATAGTAGAACTTAAATAAATCAAAGATTTTTTTACTGTTGTTGATAAAACTTAACTCCTTTGGATACATATATTGACCATCAATATTTTAGCTAATATCAATTGGTTGTGTAGTACATACCTGAAAGAAACTATGCTAGGGGCTTTATATGGATTCTTTCATTTAATGTTCATAACAACCCCATGAGATAGGTATTATTGCCATCCCTGCTTTGCGGATGAGGAAATTATGTGAGTTCACCTTGCCTTCACTCAGGATGGTTGAGTGAGTGCCTACCAGCAATGTAATTTGCATGTAAGCAGCTTCTATGCACGTATTACAGAAGATGGAAGTGAAGATAAGAAAGGCAATGAAACTGCTCCAAAGATAAATAATAAGGGAGCAAACAAATTTGAACTTGGCATTTCATAACTTCAAGAGCAATGTTGTTTTTGATATGCCACATACTCCCTATATATTTGCTGTAGGGTTTGCAAAGAAAGTAAAGATTTGTTTTACTGAAAAAGTTTATAAATCAATGGATTTTATTATTGTAAGTTTCACTGTCTAGCACATTTCACCAAATGCTAATACTGAGAAGCTGAATTTATTTTGTCCAGAGATTGTTTTGCTCAATCCATGTTCAAACAATCCAACAACAAGGTAGCATGGACTGCTATCAGTATCCCAGGTGACAAAGACAAAGATGGAAATAAAGCTCTGACCTAAGGAACTGAAAATCATTGGTTCCCATGTCTATTAGTTCCCAACCCTTCAGATGTCTCCACTTTTGTATCTAGTAACAACTTACACTTTACTTAAGAGAGTTAGCAAACATCTCACTTTTTTCATGTCTTTAGGGCACTACCAATTTCTCACAGAGGCTCCTATGCCCTGTTCTGCTCTGTGACTAAGTTTTGATGGCTCAGGGATTTCCTATAGATTGAATATAAGAATTACCAAGACAGAAAGTGACACAATGAAGGTTATTATACAGAACATTCATTAGGTGTTTGGGACTCAAACCTTTCATAAAGATAGGTGTGATGAAGGGGTTATATTAGTGACTCTGCGAAAAAAATCCTAAGCCAAAAGAACAAAGCTGGAGGCATCACGCTACCTGACTTCAAACTATACTAGAAGGCTACAGTAACCAAAACAGCATGGTACTGGTACCAAAACAGAGACGTAGATCAATGGAACAGAACAGAGCCCTCAGAAATAATGCCACATATCTACAACTATTTGATCTTTGACAAACCTGACGAAAACAAGCAATGGGGAAAGGATTCCCTATTTAATAAATGGTGCTGGGAAAACTGGCTAGCCATATGTAGAAAGCTGAAACTGGATTCCTTCCTTACACCTTATACAAAAATTAATTCAAGATGGATTAAAGACTTACATGCTAGACCTAAAACCATAAAAACCCTAGGAGAAAACCTAGGCAATACCATTCAGGACATAGGCATGGGCAAGGACTTCATGTCTAAAACACCAAAAGCAATGGCAACAAAAGCCAAAATTGATAAATGGGATCTAATTAAACTAAAGAGCTTCTGCACAGCAAAAGAAACTACCATCAGAGTGAACAGGCAACCTCCAAAATGGGAGAAAATTTTCACAACCTACTCATCTGACAAAGGGCTAATATCCAGAATCTACAATGAACTCAAACAAATTTACAAGAAAAAAACAAACAACCCCATCAAAAAGTGGGCAAAGGACATGAACAGACACTTCTCAAAAGAAGACATTTATGCAGCCAAAAAACACACAAAAAAATTCTCATCATCACTGGCCATCAGAAAATATCTTACGTCATTCTGGAAGAAGTAAAATGGTCCTACCTGCTAAAGTCAACATGGAAAATTCTTGATCTAATAGGATATACAGGCTTCTCAGGGCTAGGGTTAACTCAGATTTGACTTTTTCTCCAAAAATAAATTTGTGTAGCAAAGGGTGATATCCTTATTTTTAAAATGTGAGCTAGATTATAAGGGTTAGCTTTCATCTCGGTTTATAAGTAATGATAAATAACTACCGTTTTTTTTTTCCCAGTGACTTAGGTTGAAATCAATTGAGGAAATATATAGATCATATACTTTTCTTTTTTAATGTATGTGCATCCTCATTGTTGCCTGGAAAAACACTTGAGGGGGGACTGGTGTAAACACTCTCTCCAGATACCCAGGGTAAATCAGCAGGGCACTGCCGCTATTGCAGTGGTCCACCGCCTGCATTACTGTATCATGTGCCCAAAAGGTGTCATAGTAATTCCCAGAACTGTGACTACAGTGCCATAATAGTCAATTTAAAGGGCCAAATCTAATCAACACATCTTATCTAAATTCTGGCATGAAGGAAGGAAGTGCAACTAAAATAACTCACAGATGATAAAATAAAACTGAAAATTTCTGATTTTTTCACAAGAGAATACTGAGGTACATTTGAAGAAAAGAATTTTAGCCAATCATTCTCCACTGAATGGGGGAAGATTCTATTCTTAACATTTCATACAAAATAAAAAGTATGAACAGTAAGAATTCCTTTGACAACAGGGAAAAGCAGTCATTTTTCAGAAACCCTGAGCTAAAAAAATTCCAATGGCTTAAAAAATGAATTATTTACAGTTTCAATCCATCTCCCAAGTGGAGGCCTCATACAGACCTCAGTAGTTGTGGACATTACTGCCCCTGTTGACATAACTTAACTGAGAAACAGGTAGTCAGGATTGCCTTGTAATGTTTCTAATAGTAAATTAAAATCTTCTGAATGTCCTTGACTTTTGTGATGGTTCATAGTAAAAAATCGCATTTGACTGTGGGAACTGAAATTATATCTGTTACTATCTATGACCCCACCATAAAGCAGGTTTTTTATAGGTGATGCTACTAGACTATAAAATTATTCTTGATTATTCAGAGCACAACATTCATGAACACTGCATCCTGCATAAGTCAAAGACTTCTAGGAGTTGCTCTAAGTGTACCCACATCACGGAGATATTTTGATCCATGCACAATAACAGGAAAGAGACGCTGATAAAGTCACTGGGTACACTGAGAGGTCACCTTAAAGCATGCTCATTATTTTCAAATGTAGAAAAAGACATACGACAAACTGCAATTTATAAATTAATATCAGAACTCTGTATCATATGTACAAATTATTGAGTTATGCTTAGATATTAAATTTTAGTTAAAAGTGGAATTTATTAGCTTTTAAAACACATCACTGTAGACAGCAGTAGTGACGGTTTCTTAGGCACCAACCTCACAACAACCACCTTTTGAGTTTTATAAGGTTAACAAAGAACAGTAAGTAGCTTCAGGGCAGAGTTTATGAAGTGGTAATGAACATGTTCAGATGGCCATTTCAGAAGTTGTAAAGAAAGGTTAAGTTTCATGTCACTATTTTGAAAACTGCTATGCCCTTTAGCACAAACTAGAAAAGAGATGAATAGGCAGGTCACAGGGTCTCTTTTGGAGACCGTAAGCCACAACTGAACTGATAATATTTTGGAAAGTGAATAGAAATTGATCCATGCACACATATAGACTCACAGCGGTTCATTATGTTCATCTCAATTATCTTGCAATTGAAAACTACTTTGCTTGGCATTACAGTAATTATGTTAGGCCTATACTAAGGCATTACCCCTTGTTTAAAGAAGAATATATTTCCCAGATACACACCCATGACTTTACGAAGAAGGCTTTATGAAGCTCTCCTCTAGGTGCCTGCCCTTCTGAGAATCATTCTACCACTAAAGGTGGCCACACTATCTTCCAATGAAGGCAAAAATCAATGAAGCCTCACACTGAACCCTCTAGGATTTAACAGTTATTTAATATTTTCATATTAGAGATATTCATTAAAGAACCTTGTTACTTGTAAATCTTATCAAAAATTGAGGTATTAATTAAAGCATAAAGACTATCAATAAATGGTTTATAATTACTAAAAAATGAAAATTAAAGGAATGGGACTAAATTCAGAAAAATCTTTCACATTTTTATGGGAAACTAAAAAGAATCAATACCATCCCAATTTAAGAAGACAACAAATTTGATTTTAAATGATCAAGGTGAGGAAAGATGAAATTTTACCAGTCATTCTGCAGTTTGTTTTTTAATCTATGAAACTTGTGATATAAAATGTAAGTCTAAGAAATCATTTCAACAAGCCAAGCAAGTTCAAAGAGGAATAAACTATATTTGATATTTTAAATTACATATCTAACATCATGATCGTATTTTCTTTTTATAGTTCTTTTTTCCAATGTTGGTTTTTCCTCCTTACCCAATGTTGATACTATATTAGATTTTGCATGAAAATGGAGCATAAAATGGGCCATAGCTACTTGCTTTTAGAATAATTTAATACCAAGTGAAACATAAGGACATTAAAGATAGGAGAAAAAGTTCAGAGCAACCTTAAAAAATATAACCACACCTTCCAGCTGGCCATGAGATTATGTGAGTTGTATAATTAGGAAGTATGTCTGCACCTGCCCCTGGCAGTAGGTTAAGCGCTGTAGCTTATAACAGCTGGATGTCAGATTACTTGTGTTGTGTCATCTACAACCTTGAACACTCACTTAACTGATACTCAGCTCTTCCATCGTAAAATAAAGAGATTTGAACTTGGTGAAATGTAAAATGCTTTTTGCTTTGCTAATTTTTATTTGTATACTTTAACAAAGAACAAATCTTCATGAAACCATGTAGTTACAAAATAAAACGATCCTATTTTTTATTTTAGCCTGTTCAATTTCTTAATATTCAGTTACTGGCTGCCCACCATTTCATCCTATATGATAATAGGATATACTATATGATAATAGTATCATATTTCATCTTCACCCAACTTCAAGAGATTTATTTACCTCATTTTACAGTTGGAGAGACTGGGGCTCACAGATTAAGTAACTTGCCTAAATTTGCAAGTGTTTGTGTTATAAATGCCAGCTCTCTGGGTTCAGACCCTTCAGTACTGTGAAACTGGTTCACAAAAGTGCATATATGCTATGCTAGTTGGTACTGTAGCTAATCCCAGGGAAGAAACTCTGTTGTTTTGGTGTGGGCTCCAGGACTATGGATAAAGGATATTTACCTTAGTGAAATGAATGAAAAAGGAGCACTGCTAAACTCCTCATCACAGCTTGCCATACTAGACCTTAACGATCAATACATCTTGCCAGCAATCAATAGTTGCTGCAATACATTGACTCACAAAACAGGGATAAAATAATACTTATTGATTTTTACGCTGTCTGCAGGAGGTCTATGTCTTGTTGGCTGTGACTGAGAACATCCATGATTTACAACACTTAATTGAATGTGTCAATTCTTCAGACTGAGACAATTTCCTATGGACAGGCAAGCTGGAGGACTATTGGTTTTACTGGTTTTCTGAGGTTGCCCAATGCATTAAAATGAAATGATGCTTAGCAAGTCCTAGCTGCCCCTTTAGGATTTACTATTAGGTTTATTGGCTCTTTGAAGGAGTATATTTGGTGCTTGTTCCAAGTACCTTATCCATAATCACTAAAACCTCCACCACTCTTTATTCCTATCTTTATTTTTTGTTACCTTGATTATACTTCCAATAACTTGCTTCCTGAATCAGTAAGTAGAGCAGTGAATGTGAGTCTGTAGAATCAGAATTCTAGTTGAAATTCTATTTAGGAACCATATAACTTTAGGTGATAACCAGATGCTTAAATTTCTGGAGTTTATTTTCGAAAAAAAAGAAAGCAAAGAAGGAAGGAGAGCAGTAGGAAAGGAAGTAATGAAGAAAGGAAAGGATGAGGAAAGGAAGAAGAAACACAAACACTTGTTACGTTCACCTCACAGAAACGGTGGGAAAATCAAATGATGTGGATCATATTGAGGCACTTTTAAAATCCCAGAATGTGGTAAAAATATTAGTGTTGGTATTATCATTGTTGTACATATTTATACTCAATCAGGAAATGCCACTGGTAAAACAGAGTAAAGCTCAGGATGTGATAGTTCTTAATGCATGGTAAAAGACCATATCTAAACCAACTTATAGAGGTTGATACCTGAACAAGTTTGTAATGTCAAAGTCATAAATCTCTGCCTCAACAAAACAGGTAAACCAAACTTTGAAGGTAGAATGGGCCATATCTTCTGAATATTTGTATTTTATTTTACAATTTTTTTAATACTCTGAGAAAGACCTTGACAAATATTTCCAAATGAATCAGAGAAGATTGAGTTGCCTTTCTAGCATTACTAAGCTGCACAACCAGTTCCTTAATTTTTCCTCTATCACAGAAGTCAAATAGAAGTTATAAAGTTAGTAGGACATCTGCATTTCCCTAGGTGCAATCCTATGCTATTTTCAGTAAGAAGGGTGTCATTTTCTGTACATGAATCTTGGATCTTTGTCATTTGAAGATAAAGCTCTTGTTAGCCTCATGTACATTTAATAGGCCCCTAGGTGTTATCACACATTTAAGATTAGACACATTTGATTCAGAAATAAAACTACCTCTGGAAAGAGTATCCTGTTTTGCATTTAGCTTTTCAATAAAATTCTTCTCAGCCTTATGAACTGACATCACCATATAAAAAAATACAGCATCCAACAACACTACTGCAGACTCCTGCAGGCACGATACCTTGGGAGGATTATACCTCTAAAGCTCTACAGAGTTAGCAATGCACTTATTCTGAAAAACAATTGCAAACTATTCTGTCGGAAAAAAGCAAACTTTCTGATAAACAACACAACCACTGTTTGTCAGCTCTTTTTCTAGCATAATAAGCAATGCTTGTTTTTTTCTACTTCTTTCCAACTTTGGTTGCAAATTTTAAAATAAAGATCTAGTGCTTGTTTTCTTTTTGTAACTCAAAGATTTTCAGGATTTCAGGACTAAAAAGATATATCAACCCCTTCCTTTCTTCTCCCCACAGAAATGGAACTAAGTTCCAAAAAAACAACAACAAAAAGAGACATACTCAGGGTCACACATGAGTGAGTAGGTGTATCAGGTTTAAAATCTAGGTCTCCTGAATCGTAGCCCAGTGTCCTAGGATTCTCCTTTAACACACAGCTGTTTTGACCATTAAATTTTAATGTGCTTTTCCGGATATTATCACTCCTGTCTTGGTGTTAATTGTGTATAAACACAGGTCATGGGTGTTTTGGAGGTTTTGTGACATCGTGTAAAATTAAATTTGTGTGTGTGTGTGTGTGTGTGTGTGTGTGTAATATTATGAATAGATATAATTTATTGAGTTTTAGTATGTGCAGAGAATTTTAAGAATCCTTATACATATAGTAAATCACTTGTTTTGAAATCTTTTGAGCTTGATACTATTATTATTGATATTCATACCCAAATTATTCATATGGAGGAGAAAAGTTATGATTTAATAAATTAATTAATTTGGACCACATAACATAGCTAGTAAGTGGCAGAGCCAAGATTCCTTAACCCAGATCTTTAACTACTATGAACTGCTACCAATGTTTATAAAAACATCAAGTGAAAATACACGCATCCTACAAATTTTCACAAGTAATCCTACCTTTATTAGTTTTAAGAAAAAATTCCTGCATTTCTACCAGTTGGAGAAGTAACAACCAAATGCATTTAGTTCTAATCAAGCTAAAAAACCGACTGTGTTACATTTGTTCTTTAAATACATTTCAACCAATTTCAAAGACATTCAATATTAAAAGACTTTCAAGAATTGCAGTTAAATTTTGACTCTGACAGGCCACATTAGTTCATTGCTGACTTTCCTACTTTTCTTACATCTGAAATATTTACTAACTGTTAAGTTACAACAATTAAACCTCATTTGTATACAATCTGGTACTCCTGCTTGGCTCTGCTCTTTGGTTTAGTTTTTAACCCTGGCCATAATTTCAGTGTACAAATTTCAGAAATGAATGTTGTCTGCCTAACGATGTCAAGTTGCATCTGCTGGCCAACAAATAAGAACTATACTTCGAAGAGTTCTGAATATTCTATTGTCAACTCCATTGCTACACAGAATCTTATATAACTGTAGGACTACTGTGATCATGCAGTATAAAAGCTTCCAAAGAGAATTCCAAAAATCAACCAAAATATTCTGAGTAGATATTGAGAGTCGAATGGAAGCAAGAATTTCAATTTCTGAAGGAAACAATAATTTTGTTGTTCTATAACTTCTTAGTAGCAAGAAAAACTAATAAAAGGGATTGGAGGTTATTCGGACATTAATTTCAGTAGTTTCTTATGTAACCACCACTAGTCAGATTCCTTTTGAGCTAGACGTGCCTTTGGTTAGAATAGTCAGAAAAACAGACATGGCCCTGACTTCATGAAGCATAGTCTAATGGGATCTGAGATTATTTCTTCAATAGAATGAAACGTTTAAGAACCAAGAGTAGAAAATATTTTATTAATTCTCCTTCTTACATTAATGTAAACATTAATGTTCTCAAAAGTATCCATATGGTATTTGGCCATACAACTTCATAATTTACTACAAAGCAAACTTGAACATAAGCTACAATCACTATCCTCATTTTATAGTAGAAATGTGACAGTAAAATATGTAGAACTCTTTAAACAATGATTCTTATTTGCTGGCCAGCAGGTGCAACTTGACATCTATAGACAGACAACATCAATTTATGGAGTTTGTATCCTGAAATTATGGCTAAGAGTAAAAATTAAACCAAAGAGCAGACCTGAGCAGGAGCACCAGATTGTACATAAAGTGAGATTCAATTGTTGTGACTTAACAGTTAGCAAACAGTAAATATACCATAATACCTCAGATGTTAAGAAAAGCAGAAAAGTTAGCAATGAACTGATTTAGCCAATCAGATCAAGAAAGCCAAGTTTTAACGCAATCCTAGTGACAATCTTTATTAATACTGAAAAAAGTTTGTTAAAATATATTAATAGAATAGAATACAACATGATCTGTTTTTAATGCAAACCTCAGACTCATTAATATGAGGCAGAGACCCTCATATTATTTTCTGTAATTCTTTCAATTTTACTAAAGATATTTTGCTTCTTATACGTTCCATAACATGATTTTTTTGATAAAATGTATTTAGCTATGAAATCTCACACTTTCAACACAATTCTTATTTAATTTGAACCATCACTCATTCAAGTAAAGTCTTAGCAAATATATAAGCATGAAAAATAAGTAATAATATGCAATTAAATAGGCTATGGCTTTCATTTCTGGTTTATATACAAAGTACTTTCTATTTTATGTTGTAGTTAATGTTCAGAATCAGAAAAAAAATTTCTGTACCAACCAGGCAGTAAGTATTTTGGACTTTGCAGGCCATATAGTCTCTCTTCTAGCTACTCAATTCTGTGTTGGGAGTGCAAAAGCAGGCATAGACAGTGTGTAACCGAATGGGTACAAGTGTGCCCCAATAAAAATGTATTTATCAAAACAGGCACTTGGTCAGATCTGGCTGACCCCTGATCTAAAACATCAATAATGTTTTGGCCAACAGTAGTTAAATAGAGATAAGCATGATCATCAAGATCACGGTTCCCTGAATTCCAGTTTAACAAATAAAACATTCTAATGTATATCTTTGAAGATAAAAATTTATGAATTTTTAGATTGGAAAACAAATCTATAGACCATTAAGAGTAAAAAAGGTCTTTCAATTGTAATTTAGTAAGCATTCTATTTATGAAAGTATTTTCTCTATATTTTTTACGAAAATATACAGAACAAATACACAATTGTCAAAAGACCACACTTCTCTTGATACATCAAATCAGAAGCCTGAAATTATAGAAATGTAGTGCATTATATACTTTAATATGAAAACAACCATCTAGTATAGATATTTCATTTTGCATTTGAAATGTATATTTAGTAAAATAATGCATAATAGCGTGGGATACCAGCTTTGTTTTAATTTGCCTAGATTGAATTACAAGAAGCACTTTTTCTTATCCGAGGACATAGTTCTTTCAAATTGACACAAGTGGCATTGTTATTTATTTTACCTTATATCCAATCCGACTAATGCTTCTAACCTAAGTTTCCCAGTATTAGACAAATCAACCTGGAGGTGATAAGTTCTTATTTAAACAGAAAAAATAAAAATTTCATACCAGAATTTATATATATGTGTGTAGAGGTGAGTGTACACATGCACATATCTACATGTATGACAACCAAATATTGCATGCTATTGATAAGGCTGGCCTAGTTTATATAAATTCTTTTCTCCTACAATTTCTGAGCTTTTGCCTTTTTCTTAAAGGTACATTTGATATAACCAACACAAAAGTTACAATTCAGTGAAAGACTTTCTAAATCTTCTAAAATGTATATGGTATATGTATTCTAAAAGACATAACATATTTTGAGATAATTTCTGGAAATCTTGAACTTCATGCACAACTAAACCATTCTTAGCTGAGTGGATCAATATGATAATAAAAACTGTTCGGTAAAGCAGACTGACAATTCAATGTATTCAAAATGGTCAAACCAATTGTGAACTTAGACTACCACAGTGGGAGAGCTTTTGTGACCCTCAGTCTTTAGGTGATCAAGCCTCTGAATGTAAGTCATGTCCTGATTTAGTATAGAATGGAGACAAGTTATCACTCTAAAACAGGTGTATGAGGCAATATCACACACATTGTGTCAGTTAAGCTGTTTTATTCTGAGTATAGATGCTCTTATTATGGAAGATCTCTTATTTGTAATGATATCATTTATACTTCGAGTAAGGGACAACAGAGTTTAGACACAGCATGTGCTGATGATTTGGCTTATTATACTCAAATAAGTTTTTTTTTTTAATTTCCATAAGACATCCAAAGCACCTCATGCACACATTGAAATGGAAATGCTAGCCTAAGTTGTAAAGTTAAAAGACAACCATCTTCCGATAGTTATATAATCTTTGTTCATTTGGCCAAGAATCAAAGTAATAATTGAATATAAGAATCCCATTGACAATAACCATAAAAACCATAAAGTACTGAAGTATAAATTTAACAAGAATTATGTAAGACTTATGGGCATAATTTAATAAGAAATATGCAAGACCTACATAGAGAAAACTGTAAAATTCTACCAAAGAACATAACAGAATATGTATAAAACGGGAAACATATTGTGTCCTTCAATAGAAAGAACCAATCCCGTTGAGAAGTAAATTTCCTTCTGTATTCCTCAATAAATTTTAAAGCAATTACAACAAAAATAGTAGTAGCATTTTTAAATTGCCAAAACTTAAAGATTGTGTGGAAGCATAACTATTTCATAATGGTCAAGTATAATTAAGTAGAAACGTAATGAGATCTGTCTTACGTTTAATGTTAGAGTAATTAAAACCACATAGTATTGGCACAAAAATAGGGAGAAATATTAATGAAGCAAATTACAGAGCAGAAACACAGACCTAAGGAAAAGAAGGATTTCCTGTGTGGTAAAGAACATTTCAAATTAGTAGTGAAAGGACAGATTATTTCAGTAAATTTTATTATTACAACTATCTGTCAATCAATCTACCTACCTGTCTATCTATCGGTATTTCTGCTTCAGAACTTACACCAAAATATATTTCAAATGAACACAAATTTTATGTGAAAATTTTCATAAAATACTGGAATAATATCTGAATATTTATTTTTTAAAAATATTGGTGTGGAGTTTTCAAAGTCTGAAAACCAGGATCAAAAATCATAAAGTAAGAAATTAACCTATTTTGGTGTGCATAAATAAAAACCTTCTGGACAATCAAATAGATTATTCACAAAGTTATTATACAAGGAAATATGTCTGCAAAATGTGATATAGGCTCAATAGCCTTAATACGTAAAACATTACAACAAATCAATAAGAAAAAAATGAATTGTCCAATAGAAAATAAATTAATAAATGACATAAAAAGGCAATTCAGTGAAAAGAAATACAAATGGCCTATAAACACAGAAGAGTGTCTGAGATAGTTAACTGGCAATAAAATTTAGTTACTCATGGAAATTAACTATTTTACAGATTAGTAAAGATGAAAAGAATGTATATAGTGACAGAGATGCCCAGGACTGAGAGGTGTGAGTGCAAATGGAATTCGCACACACAGGTGGTGTGAATATAAACTAGCACATTTTTAAGGAACTGTGGCTTTGTAACAAGCAGTGCTAAAATATATATGTTCTGGGGTCCAGTAATCCAACTCCTAAGAATTTACCAAAGAAAATAATTTTACAAATGCATCAAATATGAATACACAGGAGTATTTAATATAACTTAGTTCACAATAGCCAAAGTGAACATAATGTCCATCAACAGAGGACTGATTTAACAAGTATGCTGCATTCACACAAGGGAATTCTATGCAACTGTTATAAAAATTATAAATTACATCAAAAGATGTTCACAAAACATTAAGAGCAAAACTCATATCTGAAACACAATATATAACACATCTTATTTTATTTCATGTGCGTTCATGTGAATTCCTATGAAGTCTGAAGATACTGTGATCGTTTTGCTAACAGTAGTTGTATCTGGGTGATGACACTGAGATCTTCACTTTTCATTATAGTTTATTATATTTACCGATTTCTGTAGTGGACATAAATAAGTAACAAAAATGATTCTGATAAAAATATGCCAGAATATTAAGAAAATTATGTAACAAGGAAATTCACCTGCCTTACAAAGTAAACATAATGGCTTTCATTTAATTTCCATAATTTCTAAATATAGAAATAGTTTTCTAGAATTTAAGAAATTTGTACAGGTTTAAATATCATCAGTGACAAATTCAGGACAAAGCCAGGACTGCCAAGTCTCCTGTCTTTGATCCAAATGTTGACCTTTTCAGAATAATTATAGGAATAATTTATCAAAAAATGTAATAGCATCTTTTAACCTAAGGATTGTTTGCTTTCCAAAGAAATACAGAACTTGGTTATTATTTTTAAATATTATGCATATATGTAGTATTATACATATGGTACATCTAAAATGATTTTGTTATTATTTTTTATTAATCCAGTTGAATATTTGATAAAGCAGAAAAAAATAGATTAGAAACTTTTTTGAACAACAGATTATTCCCAATCTTAAAAATCACAAGTGAATTCAAACTGAAGTCTTTGAATTGATCTTGAAATACAACACAATTGTTATTTCACACAAAGTTTAACATCAGTTTACTAAGTATTCTGAGATAGGTATGCCACCTCATTAAAATAACATGTATGACATGAAGGGCTGCATCTAAAAGTCTCTTATAAAATTTAATCAAAACATAATTTTGCTCTTAATTCTCAGGATTAGCATATACTTTGTTTCAGAATGGACTTTTGGGGCAAGAAATGCACTGATTCTCCAGCAATGAAAGATGATTTACAACAACCAAGAAAAAAGTAAATTATAATTTTTCAATATATACACAAATTTAAATGATGCTGAAACAGTGATAATTATTAGTTGATTAATTTCAAAATAACTTAGACTGTGTACTTCTACAATAGTACAGATTTCATTATTTACGTTCTTTTTGTTTGATTTATGTGGGTTTCCCAAATGTCATTTAGGAAGCTGGCATGCTGACTATTAACAATCAACCTGGGAGACTATGATGGAGGCGCTTCCATTTGAAAATTTCAAATTTTCTTTCCTTTAACATCAGAAGAACACAAAATAAATGGGAGAGGAGAAAAATCGGGCCCAAATCCCAGCTCCAGCACTTTCTAGCTGTAGCATAGGAAGTTTGTATTGTCTTGGTTCTCACGGGTTCTAGCTTCACAAAAATCTAACCTTCAATTTCTCCATTTGTAAAATGTGACAATACTTATTTCATAGCTTTTGAGAATGAAATAGGAAATTATTTTAAAATTACATTTCATTTCATAGAAGTTTCTCAATAAATGGTAGTAATTTTTAGTAGTGTTACTAGTCGTAATCAAATATATCCCTATTGTATGTCAAAGTTCTAATGTAATTTTTTCAAATCTCATTTTCAATTGACCCTTCTAAATTAAAATATTGGTTGGTAAACTATTAAATGGTTAAAAGAACAGAGAGAATTTACATGTATTTTGATATTTTTATTCCGTATTTAAATCCAAAACAACAATTCCTGATTATAAACACATTCTTATATGGTAAGTCTTTACTATATACTTTTAATATTCTTTTATACCAAACGAAACATAGCTACAATGTAAAAATAGGCCTTCTGCTATTTCTCAAATACTGAATACACATTCCTTAAGGATAGTAACCACATATGTCTGTCCCTCTCTCCATCTCCCTCTCTGGATCCCTCTGTCTCTGTATCTCTTTAAAGTCCAACAGCATAAGTAGCGTTTGACTGAATTGGGTTTTAGTCTCACCTCGAGTGCACTATGCACTAAAACAACAACAAAACAGGAAACCCAGAGCTCCAGCATTGTGACTATTTTTTACATGAGAACGTGAACAATTAAGATGTATTTTGTCCAAATCTGGGAATTTTAACACCTGGACATATTTATAACATTTTCCTAAATGCTATATTTGACCAAAGCAGCCTAATTAAAAATGTCCCACTAAATGACAAATTACTATCTAACTGGACTACCTGGTGATAATGATCAGAGCTGGTGGTAAAATAACAAGATAAAGCCATTTTAAAACATGGTTTTCAAGCTGGCCCATTAAATAGACAGGAAGAGGTTTATGGTCTCTTAGGAAATGTACAATTATGATATTAAAATGATAGTTGATCTTTCTAAATAACCAGAGGGATATATTTGCCAGGAAATCTTACTCTGTAGTGTTACAAAGCAATTGGAAAAAATGTATCTCTTCCAATTTCTTATAGAGGAGAAATTTGCCTCAAAATTGCAGTCTAAGAAAAGCATTCCCCCAAATCTGAAGGAAATGTAAAGAAATTCTTTGCTTTTTCTTGTGGTCTATAATTCTACAGCTCTTTCCTCTGAAAATGTGGCAAGGACTTAAAATATTATGACTATTAAAATAACAAAGGTGCCATTTTTCAGTGAATTCTGTTTAAAAAAGAATGGTTTGCTACACATGCATACTAATAGGATTCAAGTAAACACTTGTGAGCATTCTCTCAAGGCATGCACCAAATGCAAATGTGCACAGCCTCCCAGATCAGCCCTACCCACGTCAGAAGCACACTGGCTTAACAGTGCTTGAAAGAGGAATGGTGCACCCAACTGATCAAAGAACACTTCAAGAGATCTTCAGTCTATTAACTCAAATATTCATTTGGCAAAAGAAACACAAATATGAATTACAGAATAAGTCCTGAAGTTTCTTTGTCTGTATGTCAAGGAAAATAATAAACAAAACTATCTCAATTGTGTTTTTTGGAGTATGGTGGCTTGAACAATGAAAGGCACACAGAAATGGTGATTAGATTTTACAACCTAAAAATTGACACCTGCTCACTCATATTTAAAACTCTTTTAACATCTCTGCTTCTTAGTTTATGGCATTCTTTAAAATAATTCACAAATCATTTCATTCATGACTAATGTTAAAAGTATTTCTGGAAAAATCTACAGTTGATGAAAATTCTATGCCCTCACAAAAACCTGACAATTTTTTAAAGATTATCTTTATATACTTGTTTAAAAGGCAGCTGTTCAATTATTTAGCCCTTTGTCAATTCAGCTAACTTGTAGTTCCAAGAAACAAGAAAATTCAATACTGATTTCAAAACAAACACTCCCTCTTGAGAGGGATGAAAAACACACTCTACAAAACATTATTTTTTTCTATGTTAATGCTTTAGACTCTACAGAGGTTTAGACTGTAGAGGTTGCAAGGTAGGAATAAATGTGACTATATTCATAGAGAACAGTAATCACTTTTGAATGATCCATATTACATACCTATGATCCAATATCTTCCAGTAGCAGACTAATATGCAGAAGAAAACCAACTATAATCTTCCATTATTAATCACTATATTATTTCTATGAGAAATTGAAAAAACTCAAAACTGGTGTCAGGGTGAATATGAGATGAAAATATTACAGCTTGCTTATATTTTATCAGATCCTCTTTAAATTTCTATTTCGGATATGTTTGATAACATACACTGCATACTAATACATAAATAAATATTTATTTATTGAGGCTTCATGCTCAACAATGCTGCTTACCAGTGTGTGACCTTGGACAAGTTCACTACTCAAACTTTAGTTTGCTCATCTTTAAAATGAGGACAGTAACAGTCCTTAAGTTATGAAGTTAATGTGAGGTTTAAGTTACCTAAAACTTACTATACTTCTTCACGCAGGGTACTTAGCACATGGTAAGAGCTCAACAGCCATGAGCTGTTACTAGAGACACATACAGGGGTGAATGTTTGGGTGGCCAAAATTTTGAATTATTTTTCACACTTTTGTTTCAATTATCACAAACTTGTATGTAACACACCCTAGGTAAATAAGCATTCATATGTATGTATATATGTGTATATCTATGTATACATGTAGCATATCTGTGTGTATATGTATGTGTGTGTCTGTATTACCCACTCAGTCAGCCCACTTCAATTATTGTCACAAAAGCCCACATTACAACTAGAGACTGGTTAGTTGCCGTCCAATTACTTTATACATGATAATGTTAGCTTCCAATTTCACTACAAAACTAGTATTCCTAAAACAGCGATCCTCCCAGGGAGTACCTGAATGCCATCTTGGACCTACCGACTCGGATTCTGGTGTATGCCCAGAAAATATGAATATTCACACTAGACTCAGATGATTATTGCATAAAAAAGTTTGAGAATCACTGTAAAAATGTATTCTCAACATTTTATTTTGAGTCCTCTACCTGAGGGTTACACCCCTCTCATGTCTCACTGTCTGAGACATTCTTCTCTCCCTCAACTCTTCACTTCCCCCATAGGGCAATTAAGATGATTCCTTCCAGATTCCAGAGAGAGCCATACCTGTGTGTAAGATCTCATATCTTTCTTCTACACAGCTTAATTGGTGTAGAGCCTATAAAGTTAGCAGTTGATAAATATTTCCTGGTTGCTTGATATGACAGTCCTTCAACTACTCCTCCAACAAATTCATTCCATATTTCTTGAGCTTCTAAATTGAATGGCATGTGAGAAGTACTGGGGATGCATGCAAACATGGTCCATATATTTGTGCACCTGGACATCTCCTGTCTTTCTCTGAGGCTTACTCATGTATTGCTTTTCTAAGACACGTGCAGATTCACCCTAAAGACTTCATTAATTTAATGGTTGCCTTTGTGTTAGGAGAGAAGTCATTTCATCTTCAATTGCCCAGACAATTACTTCTAGGTTAAGACCTCTTGGCAGGTAAATAGGCAGTAGATGCCAAATTGTATAGCAAGAAAATGAAACTTGGCAATAGGAATGCCGATAGAATGTAACAAAGAGAACAACAGCAAGAGCCAATGGGCTAAACATACCCCCTATATTTTTCTATATAAATCATGACAAGATATTATAAACCAATTTCTCTGCTTGTGTAATAAAATATATATTTTTCAAATAAAATGCACGAATGGAAGCAACATAAATCCTTCATTTGTATCTTTTAAAACTCACAGACATCTAATTACTTCGTTCTCTTTTAACAGTCTGTTTCAAAGTATCTTTATGCCATCCAAAAGTGTAATTGATTTTGGAAAAACTAAGTAATATTAAGATGGAAACAGAGTAAAGTATAGCTGTATAAATATGAGTTAGAGTCATATAAAACTTAAAAAATGGATTTACATTTAGATGCTATTTAAATTCAGTTATTTATTTTGCATATAATTTGCAAGTTATTGTTATTGTTGCCTAAGTAAATAATGGGTTCCTTTATTTTCAAATAATCTATAGCAAAAATCTTGGCTAGTAATCTATAAAACATATTTACCAAGACTCCTTTCTTTGGAAAAAAATAGATAATAAATTCAAAAGTAATTAACAATGTGCTCATATGTTTGCATATGTTGTAAGCTCATAGAACATGGAAACACACACAATAGTTTACATCGGTGGTAGTAGTGGTATGTATTTTTTAATAAAACTGTAAAACTACGGTCTGTCAATTGCAAATGTAGACTATAATGCTCTATAAAATAAGTGAATGCAATGGCTAGGACATGAATAAGAAAATAGACTAAAACTGGAAGGTAGTATAGGCAAGTGAAAACACAATGTTAATGAAGTGATAGGGATATAGATAATATTTACCTTTGATGTTTGTTGGTATTTTAAAATTGTTTTTCCCACAACGTGCTACTGACCATAAATGAAAATGGTAAGTAGGTACAAAAGCCATTACTCAAAACGAAAATCTTTCCTCTACTTTCTTGGAGACAAAAGCACAGCACAATTTTTTACAATAGTGGCTCTCAACCTGAAACAATTTTGCCCCCAAGGGCGCATTTGATAATTTTTGAAGACATTTTTGGTTTTCACCATTTCAGGAATGCCAGTGGCATCCGTTAGGTAGAAACTAGGGATTCAGTTAAACATCTTACAATGCACAAGATAGCCCCGACAAGACAGAATTATCTGGCTCCAAATTCCAATATAGCCAGGGTAAAGAAAACCTGCTATAGAATGATTATAAAATAAATAATTGCCCTTTCCCTCACCAGAACTAAGCCCTCCTTCCCAAGAAAAATACTTTCTCTGACTTACATTCTTGTAGGAATTTCCATGAGTATTTAATCCTCTCGGAAAGAGAGAAAGCTAAAACCCGCAAGATGTGCTTCTGAAATATGAAATTCAAGATACTTCCCTTGTCTGCTTTCACTTGCAGGGTAAACGCACAGTCAGATCCTTACTTCACACTAGAGTCAAGTCAGAGAATTGTTGAAGGAAAAAAGCAACAGTAAAGGATGTGCTGTAAGAATTAACCAAGAGAAATAGAAACTGGCACTGTCAAGTGGGTACTGCCTAAAAATAGATGAATTAAGTATTCTAGAGATGTAAACTTTATGATGAACTGCATTTATATTATGTGGCATAGAGTGAGGAAAGACTGGAAAAAAAGAAGAAAAAAACCCAGAGAAGAAAAATACTCAACCACCTTTAAGATAATTATATGCAGGAGCAATTTCTCAGTAAGCATAAAAATTCATTCTCATTATTGAAAATTCAACTGAAAACTAGGTCTTGATAATAAAAGAAAAAAAGAAAAAGATGTAGAATATTCATATAGTGCCCACACATATCCTAAAACTACTGAGACAGCTTACAGTTCCTGAACATATACCAGGCAACATTTTCTGATAAATATTTACCATAAATTTTTGACATTAATGGTTACCTGACAGATTTTGCTGAAGCAATAGGAAAATTATTAGACAAGTTAACAAATGGTACCCATTCACAATGAAAGAAA
This sequence comes from Hylobates moloch, assembly GCF_009828535.3. NCBI lineage: Eukaryota > Metazoa > Chordata > Mammalia > Primates > Hylobatidae > Hylobates > Hylobates moloch. The sequence continues at coordinate 138,605,935 of NW_026652281.1, forward strand.
TTATGACACAATCAACATCTTCAACTCCTCAATGTTTTATATAAATCTTTCTTTATTGCTTGGTTTAAATTGTGCTCAAGAGATGTAATATAAAATATAAGTTTATCAAGGAGAGTTATATTATTCACACTGTGAATATTATATAATGCACTGTGTATTACATTTAACACACTGTGAATAAAGTACCTACTTAAAAATATATATTTTTTAATTAAATTAAGGTTTTCTTCAAGGTGGAGTAGAGAGCAGAAACAATAATATTTGAGGAAGGATTAGTTTATTTGGTCCACCAACTCTTTCCAAAAAAATAAGAGAAAAAACAACAACTATAACAAAACAAGGTCCTCGTGGAATGCAAATGATCAAAAAATATGGCTTTGCTACATTTTAAAATGCAGTGTAACAAGATGGCTAAGATTGAGAGATGTGAAGGCAGTCATTTGCTAGCTATGTGACTTTGAACAAATCATTTAACCTCTCTGGGCCTCAGTTTCCCCTTTTTAAATAGGCTAATAGTGGCTATCTCAGTTTTTATAAGAGGACTGGTTAACTTGAAGTGCATTAACACAATACCTGCACAAGTTAAAAACTCAATACAAGGTAGTGCCCTGGTTTGGATGTTTGTCCTCTCCAAACCCCATGTTGAAATTTGATCCCCAGTGTGGCTCTGTTGGGAGTTTGGGCCTGACTGGAGGTGCTAAGAGTCACGGGCGGCTGGGGTGGGGCAGAGCTCTCATGGGTAGATTCATGCCTTATCTGTGGAGTAAGTTCTCATTCCATTAGTTCCACTGAGAGGTAATTATTAAAAAGAGCCTGGTACCTCCCCCTACTGGCTTCCTCTTGTACCAGGTGATATCTCTGCACAGGAAGCCGGTTCCATGCCTGCTTCTGCTTTTAGTTGAAGCAGCCTGATGAGGATCTCACCAGATGCAGATGTTCAGTCTTGAAATTTCTAGCCACCGGAATGGTGAACCAAATAAACTTCTTTATTGACTATACAGTCTCAGGTACTCTGTTGTAGCAACACTAAATGGACTAAGACAAGTAGCTATAATTATTTCCTTATATTCATGTTATGATGATGGTGGAGAATGTTGAGCACTGTACGAAAGTTCAGGAGGGGATGAGAGGAGAAACAGAAGGAGGAAAAGAGGAAGGAGAAAACAACAGTTCGCCAAAATTGTGCCCAAAATTGTGTGGGCATAATTTGTTTGGAATTAAGGCTGTCTGTGGTCACTGAGTGTTCACACCTCCTTTACTCTACTTTATGCTTCCTGAGTGAACTCATTTACCTATTTTCACAGCAGTCAATTTTAACCTCCTCTAATTTCAATATAAAGTGTCTAGTACGTTCACAGAGAATATATAAGTCTTCAGGCAAGCCTTTAGTTTCCACTCCTGCTACCCACTTTGTATCTTCAACCTACTCCTTTCTAAAGATTGTTTCTCCACCAAACTATATATGACTCTCACTCTGTCACCCAGGCTGGAGTGCAGTGGCACGACCTCGGCTCACTACAACCTCCGCCTCCCAGGTTCAAGCAATTCTCCCTGCCTCAGCCTCCTGAGTAGCTGGGATTACAGGCATGCACCACCACACCCAGCTAATTTTTGTATTTTTAGTAGAGACGGGGTTTTGTAATGTTGGCCAGGCTGGTCTTGAACTCCTGACCTCAGGTGATTCACCCACCTCAGCCTCCCAAAGTGCTGGGATTACAGGCGTGAGCCACCATGCCTGGGTATATACGACTTTTTAAAAGCAATTTCCCTCTCCCTACGTCCCTTCAGAACCAAACTTCTCGAAAGTGTAGTCTTCTACCACCGAAACTCCTCTTGTTACATTTCACCAGTGCGCTCCTGTTACTCTATCTGGGAGAAAATTTTCATGATTTATTTCAATTGATCACTGTGGCATCTGACACAGCTGACTATTTGCTTCTCAAACTCAGGTTTTAAGACATGATTATCTGGAGTATCTCGTACTAACTCTCTGACTACTACTTATTTATCTCTTCTGTGGGCTCCTTTTCTGTCTTCCACTATCTAAAATATGGGGCTCACCAGATTTCCATTTTTAGCTGTCTTTGCATTTTGCCTTTTAAATTTTATGTATTCACAAAGTCAGAAGCACTGCTTATAAGCTGACAATGCTCAGTTCGTCTCTCTATATGACTGCTTCCTGATCTGTACACCTATATTTTCCAATCGCCTGCTGGTTGTATCCATTTGGAGATTCCATGTGTATAGAAAAAACAAATCAACATTTCCCAAAGTGAACTCACTATCTGCCCACATGCCTCATCCCCTTGACCTCCACTCCCCTTCCTGTCTTCCCTATATCAGTAAAGGATACTATGAGAATCATGGGATTCACTAAGCCCTGTCACTTTCATCTTATAAACACAATAATTTTATATCTTCTTTTTTTGCATTCCTGTCTTAGTTCATCACATCTTCCCGAAATTTTGCAGTAGGTTTTCATCTCATCTTCCAATGTTAAATTTTGCTCCACTTCAATCCACCCTCTACACTTCAGAACCATCTTCGATAGGTGTGAATCTGTTCATGCAATTCTATTGACATCATTTCATAGGCCCCTACAGGCTTTGGACAAATATTCAATTATTGAGCAAGACACAACAATGGTCTTCATCATTTGATCCCCACCTACGGCTTCAACACCAACTCTATCCTTTCCTCACTCCCACTCCAGTCTTTTAAAACGACTTCCAAATCCCTAATACCATTTATTTATCCTGTGTCACACCTTCCTCTATGTTATTCTTTCTGCTTGGAACATCTATCCACACATTTCTAACCCCCCTCTTCATCTGACTCGTTTCCGTGTAATACATTAGTATATTCCCACTATGCCTTGTGTATATCCCCTTTCAAAGCACTCATGACCCCACATTGTGATTCTTTCTACACTTGTTGTTCCAAATGGTGAATACCTGACTTTGTGGGCTATGATTCTGTGTTCTATCTCCCCATATAAATAGTACAGTGTGTAGGAAATAGTAATACATTACTACTATAGAAGTGAATTTTTCACTCAATACTTGTGGCATTCACCCAGGGTCAAATATCCAAATAACCATTTGTATATAAAGCAAAACCACACCGGGAGAGACATCATAACCTTGTCGTGATGTAATTTATAAACATGATGGAGGAAGACAGAATGAATATGTAAAATATAAACCATTTGAAATACCAAATACCCAGACAAGTGACAAAATCAACAAGTGACGAAGGAACTTATAGGAGACAAAGACCGTGAGGCACTTACTTGGCTGCTAAGAAAGTCTTACAGAAAAGGAAAGACGTAAGCTAGGCATAAATACAGTAAGAACCTGATGTAACTACCTAGGCGGCAGTGGCTCAAGCCTGTAACCCCAGCACTCTGGGAGGCCAAGAATGAGGAAATCACTTGAGCTAAGGAGTTTGAAACCAGCCTTGGCAACATGGTGAAACCCCACCTCTACTAAAAATACAAAAATTAGTTGGGCATGGTGGCATGTGCCTGTAGTCTCAGCTACTCGGGAGACTGAGATGAGAGAAGTGTTTGGGCTCAAGAGGTGGAGGTTGCAGTGAGCCAAGATTGTGCCACTGCACTGCCCGGGCAACAAAGCGAGACAACTGTCTCAAAAGAAAAAAAAAAAAAAGTAAACATGTAGATAATATATTTCATGAGGTCAGGGGATGGGTTGGTCTCGTTCACTACTCTGTCCACAAGGCCTAACACATGCCTGGATCATAGTAGCTGCTAAATAAGTTTGTTGAATGAAATTTTAAACTGTGCAGCTGGTGATGCAAGAAAACATCTGTTTAAAAAACAGCAGCACTTTTCTCCATTTGCCATTCCATAAAAAGGTAATTTGTGTATGTGTTTACTAGAACTCTTTCCTCAAAAGTGAAATATTGCTTCACTCTTTGGTTGGCAAATGTGTTGTTTTAAGATGGAGAAGAATCTGCTTTAAATGAAGAGGAAGCTATTTCAGTCCATAATCCTCAGAGCCAAAATTTGAATCTTAAAATGCACTTTTCATCAAAGAATCTTAACAAAAAGATTCCTGCCAATTTAACCACGACATCTAAAAATATTTCATTCCAAGGCCAAGCTTTCTGCTCAGGAGCATTCTAATTGAGACCACATTCTTCCAAAGATCTATTGAACTGACAGTCACCTAAGTCACATGGTTCTGACACCACCACTAGCTTTCTCAGTAAGGACTCACAACTGCATGCCACTTAGGAGTTCTGCATTTTCCTCATGATTTTCTAGATTTTCAAATTTTCCTGGAACTTCTTTATACCCAATAGAGCTACTATAACTAGCCAAGTCAGAGAAACATGGAACTTTGAATTGCAAGCCAAGTTAATATATCCTTTCTCAATTAAAACATAGCAAAACTGAGACTTAGTAAATTATATTGCCAACCCAAGCACACTTAAGACAGTAGCTGGAGTGGACACTGGGTCTCTTGAGTTGTCTTCATTAAGTATGTTCATAGACGACCAATAAACTTACACGAAGGTATACCTCAGAAAGATACTGCTGGCTCAGTTCCAGACCACCACAATAAAGTGAATATCCCAATAAAGCGAGTCTCACAATTTTTTTGGTTTCTTAGTGCCTACAAAAGTTATGTTTACACTATACTGTATCTAATAAGTGTGAAATAGCATCATGTTAAAAATGTACATACCTTAATTTTAAAATACTTTATTGCTAGAAAATACTAACAATCATCTGAGCCTTCAGGGAGTAGTAATCTTTCTGCTGATAGAATGTCTTGGCTCCATGTTGATGGCTGCTGACTGAGCAGGGTTGTGGTTGCTAAACGCTGGGGTGGCTGAGACAATTTCTTAAAATGAGATAACAATGAAGTTTGCTATATCAATGGACTCTTCCTTTCACAAAAGATTTCTCTGTGGCATGCTATCCTGTGTGATAGCATTTTACCCACAGCAGAAATTCTTTCAAAATTGAAGTCAAACCTCTCAAACCCGGCTGCCACTTTATCAACTGAGTTTATGTAATATTCTAAATCCTTTGTTGTCACTTCAACAATGTTCACAGCGTCTTCACCGAAAGTAGATTCCATCTCAAGAAACCACATTCTTTGCTCATCCATAAGAAGCAACTTGTGCATTGAAGTTTGATCATGAGATTGCAGCAATTCAATCACATCTTCAGGCTCCACTTCTAATTCTAGTTCTCTTGCTATTTCCACCACATCTGCAGTGACTTCCTCCACTCAGGCCTTGAACACCTCAAAGTCATTCATGAGAGTTGGAATCAATTTCTTCCAAACTCCTGTTAATGTTGCTATTTGAACCTCCTCTCATGAATCATGAATGTTCTTAATGATGTCTAGAATGGTGAATCCTTTCCAGAAGGTTTTCAATACTATGCCCAGATTCATCAGAGGAATCACTGTCTATGGCAGCTATAGCCTTACAAACTGTACTTCTTAAATAAGACTTGAAAGTCAAAATTGCTCCTTGATTTATGGGCTACAGAATGGATGCTGTGTTAGCAAGCATGAAAACAACATTAACCTCTTTGTACATCTCCATCAGAGCTCATGTGTGAATAGGTGCATTGTCAATGAGCAGCCATTATTTTCTTGTTGTTGTTTGTTTGTTTTCTGATTTTAATCTTATTATTATTATTATTATTATTATTATTATTTTGAGACAAGTTCTCGCCCTGTCACCCAGGTTGCAGTGCAGTGGTGTGATCTCAGTTCACTGCAACCTTTGCCACCCAGGCTCAAGTGATCCTCCACCTCAGCCTCCTGAGTAGCTGGGACCACTGGAACATGCCACCATGCCTAGCTAATTTTTGTATTTTTTGTAGAGACAGGGTTTCACCATGTTGCCCAGGCTGGTCTTGAATGTCTGGGCTCAAGGTATTTGCCAGCCTCAGCCTCCCAAAGTGTTGGAATTACAGGCGTCAGCCATTGCACCCAGTTGAGCGGTAAGTCAGTAAGAATCTTTTTTTTTTTTTTTTTTCTGAGCAGTAAGTCTCAACAGTGGGCTTAAAATGTTCAGTAATGCTGTAAACAGATATGCTGTCATCTGGGCTGTGGTTTTCCATTTCTAGAGCACAGGCTGAGTAGATTTAGCATCATTCTTAAGGGACCTAGGATTTGGGGAATGGTCAGTGAACAGTGGCATTAACTTAGGGTAACCAGCTGCATTAACACCTAACAAAAGTCAACCTGTGCCTTGAAGCTTTGAAGCCAGGCATTGACTTCTCCTCTTTAGCTATGACAGTCTTAGATGTCATCTTCTTCTGATAGAAGACTCTCTTATCTAATAAAGTCTTTTGTGCAGAATAGCCAGCCATCTTCATCGATTACCTCGCATCTTCTGCATAAATTGCTGTAGCTTCTCCATCAGCATTTGCTGATACACCTTGCACTTTTATGTTATGAAGACAGCTTGTTTCCATAAACATCCTAAAGCAGCCTCTGCTAGCTTCCAACGTTTCTTCTGCATCTCCTAAGCCTTCATAGAATCAAATACAGTTAGGGCCTTGTTCTGGTAATCTGGCTTTGTCTCTAAGGGAATGTTGTGACTAGTTTGATCTTCTATCAAGAGCACTAAAACTTTCTCCATATCGTCAATAAGCCTTTTCCATTTTCTTATCTTTCATGTGTCCACTGGACTACCACTTTTAATTTCCTTCATGGATTCCTCCTTTGCATTCAAAACTTGGCTGCTTGGAGCAAGAGACCTAGCTATCTGCCTGTCCCAGCTTTTGACACACTTTCCTCACTGATCTTAATCATTTCTAGCTTTTGATTTAAAGTAAGAGATGTACAACTCTCATTGTAGGGCTGTGAATTGGCCCAATTTCCATATTGTTGTGTCTCAGGGAATAGGGAAGCTCACAGAGAGGGAGACAGACAGGGGGATGACCCATTGGTGGAACTGTTAGAACACACACAACATTTATCCATTAAGTTAGCTGTCTTACATCAGTGCAGTTCATGGTGCCCCCAAACAACTGAAATAGTAACATCAGAGATCACTGATCACTGATCACCACAGCAAACACAATAATAATAAAACAATTTGAAATATTATGATAATTACCAAAATGTGACACAGAGACACAAAGTGAACACATGCTACTAGAGAAACAGGCTCATTATAGACTTGCTCATTTCAAGGTTGCCACAAACCTTCAATTTATAAAAATGCAATGTTTGCAAGGCACAATAAAGCAAACTAGAATAAAACAAGGTATATCTATATTCTGGTATTCACCCAAGATAGGTAAAATGGGACTATTACTCCCCTTTAATGAATGAGTAAAGTGAGCCAAGTCTATCTGTGAATATCCTCAGGATGACTAAGCATCAGAAGTAGAACTTGCATCTGAGACTCCTGATTCACTTCAGGGTCTTTCTATCATTGTGATTTACAAGGAGCATCACACTGACATGGACATTTATTTGTCCAGCACAAATGAGTCAATGACAATTTAAATGGTCTGGTTCCCCACCATTCTTCAAAGGAAGGAATGCTATAATAAGAGAAAGTTACAATTACCAGAGATTGCAGTCTACAAAGGATAATGAGGGATAAATGTGTCTGTTAAATCAATTTTGAAGTTTCATTTAAGTAACCAATCAACCATTCTTTCGGACCGGAAGCTAATCAAAAGGCCCTAACACTCAGACCTACATACAGGGGACAACACACCATAAACATCTGTTATTTAGACATCAGAGATGGAATTTCCCATCTGTTGCTTCAAAACAAATAATCATCTTTAAAAAATAAAACAAACATTACAAAAAAATTCTTTGAAGATAATTTTCAATTGTTAAGGTTGCTAGCTGAAATAAATGTTAATTTTTCAACAAGTGACAATCTAGCTGGACAAATCCATGGGTGTAGCATAAGGCTAAGTAAGGAATCTGGCTTGGAATTTTCAACACTTGGTTCTAATCATTAATGTTGCAATGTTGTCCCATTTAAAACCTGACATTCATGTTTGCACTTTCAACATCTCATGATTTTTCAGCAACAGTAAATAGCTTTAAGTAATGACACTTTGCCTTAGCTGGATCTATATTTTGACTAGCAGGTCTTGGCATTGTTTCCACCTCAGATATCTCTCCAAAATGTTGCATGTAGGCAAAAAATGAATAGAACTTAAAGGAAAGAAAAATAAAAATTCTATCACTCTAAACAATGTTGGGATATAATACCTTTAAGTTATTAGCTAACCTACTGCAGCAACCCCTAGTCATCTCATGATTATCTCTTTGGGTTCTAAATTTTTCTTGATGTGTTTCACAAAATCTCATTTTGTGGTGCTCTAAAGAGGGAGGTGGTGGTAAAATAAGACTTGGGACTGAGAGAAGAGCATAAAAAAAGCAAAATGCGAAAGAGAGGAGTCTGAATCAATCACGTGTAGGATGCACAGAATCACACCTGATTTCTATATTACTTTGTTTTAAACAGCATAATTTAGATTCATATTCCTGAGACATAAGAAGGTACCCACATTAAGACATCTTTTATTTTTATGCTGAAGCTCAAAATATAAACTGATGCAAGACCTTTCAAATTCACCAAAAGTGAGTATTCGTATATCTGAGAAATTAAATACTATCCCAAGAAACATTCTCTAACCACACAGATTTTCATAATGTGAGGGAAATCTATGGTTCTGAAACATCCAATATTGTCTTTAGTCTGCGTTGATATTGCATCTGGTAAAAACTTTCTCTAAATTAGAATATTAGAAGATTAATGTCATTAAAACATTTCAGAAATAGCAGAATTCCCTTGCATACTCATAAGGTATAAGCATAGTATTCATTTACTTCAGAATCTTGTGAAATCTCGGGATTATCTCTTATCTTTAGACAGTGTATGAGGACTATGCTGGTTACTGAGCTTCTTCTTGTTTGAATTCCGGGAATATGGAAATTTATATAATGTTGAGAACTAATTTTCAAGTCCTGAGGGGTGGCTTAGAAATGTTTTGCATAAAAGCTTATATACTATATCCCCTTATTTAATAATTAATCCAATTTCTAGACAGAACTATGCCAAAACAAAACCTTCTGAAACTTGCTGTTTGCTATCAGGACTGAAAGTAACACTGGAATTCTACATTAAAATGTGGCCTATCTATAGGGACTTTTCCAAAGCATGGGATTTTAAAAACACAGAGTAGAAAAGTCACTGGAGGAATGCCCCCAAGTATGTGGGGGCGTCTGGGACGCTTGTCTTTGCATTGCATGTCTGCAGTGTTCCAATATGGGCAGCAGGGGGAGCTCCCGATTGAAGCAAACCCCCCAACACGTGTTTCCTAGTTGGGAACACAGGCTTTTTCCTCTTAGCACTTGCCCCAAGTCCACGGAGGCAGCCACCAAGGAGTACTGCTGTCAATTAACTGTACAAGCTTAGGACATGTGGTGAATGAATTGCTGAAGTGAACGGGGATGACACATGGGTCTGAGCCTACCTTTTAGAAACAGGATGGACAATTTTTATTTTGGTGGGCAGGAGGGATTAAAGCAAGCAGCAAACAATGGAGTTGGGGCAGGAATGGGGGATGGGGGCTTGCCATTAACTGTAAACAGTCATCTTTGAAAGCAATGAGTGGGCATCAGTATTCCAGGGCCTTTATTACAGTTTTGTTTGTAGCCTATATTCTCCATTAAATGTCAAATCAAAACTCTCCCCTCTTCCCATGACCCCACATCAAATCCAGAAAGCCTTAGGAGATGAGACTTCTGTAGGGGGTCTCCTGCACGTGGCTGTATTTTACACATGAATGTGCGATGCATTTTACTCCAAGTATCTGAAGCAGGTTGAAAAAATCGTTAGGGACCAGAAAGAGCCAACTCTCTAACCTCAACACAGGGGATTCTAGGGTGAAATTCCATGCTCTCACCCCCACCTCATACACATAGCCAGGCACACCCCCACCCCCAATAGTTGGCTCATTTCTCCTTCCTGTCCCCAAACGAAAGTTTGCAAAGAAGTAGTCATAAACGTCAATACTCACCATATTGACTTCAGAAACCATATCGATGCTGGCAATGTCAATGTTCATCCCCACAGCCACAGGGGGACCTGCAAAGCAAGATGGCCAGCCACGTGATTTCTTTGAACTTCATTCATTCTCAGCGAGAGTTATCCCTGGGCATAAGACACTCTGCCCAAAACCCTTCTGCACTACTCAATCTCAAATTTTTCAATTGTCTGCTTTTTTTGTTAAAAAAAAAAAAAAAGGTAGCAGGCACACACTCCTCTAAGAAATGCTGTATTGAATATGCACACACGTATGCTGTGAACAAGGGATTCCAGCTCTGTCTACATATGCATATGTCTCAGCATGTGAATGCACACAACTCACAGAAGCACAAGAATCCTTCTAGTCTAAGGGATTTTTATATTTTGCGCTGAAACCCCCTCCTCCTCAGTCTTTCCCACCCCCTTCTGTGCACAGGTTTTAACTCTTTGAGCTTCATAAGAGTCTGAAGCAATATTATATGAGTCTATCAGCATATCTAGGGCTGCAGCCAGAGAGAGATTCTTCTTTCCCCTACCCTCTCTAACCCTCCCATTTTCTCCCTACCCTCCCATCCCCCAGTCCTCCCCACTTCTGTGAGGCTGGGAGGAGTGGATTATATCCAGACATGAGCCACTGTAACCCTGGCCAGAAGAACTCTTCCAAAGTAGGCAGGCACAGGGAGTTAATGCCACCTCTCAACCAACTGCCCGCACGTCTTGTCCTAAAAAATGTTAACGGTGGCCTTCCGCAAGCCATTTTCTCTCGGCACACCATTAACTAAACTTAAGAGGTTTGTATCTCAACAAAGCAAAGACAGGGAAGCAAAGGATTCATAACAGTGAAGCTGAAAGACAGCAGTCACCAAATCTGAGTACACACTAAGAGGGTCTCATTGAAAGACCACGCAAGTGCTGGGCAGCAATAATCCAGCTTAAGTTTTGATCAGTTTCTCAATATGGTAAAATAGAGACACATTCAGGACACCACATGCACCCACAACTAGGGAGAGGGAAGAGAGCGCGCACAAAGCTCAAAAGACAGCTTCGGCTGTGGCTGGACTTATTTGCAAGGCAACCCCATTACCTCCAAAATCTGGTCTCAGACGAATGTCATAGCCTTTCAGGAGTCTATCCACCGTCTCTTTAACCAGCGACATATTACTAGGGTCATTGACACTAAAGAAAGAAATGACAATAAGCAGGCATCAATAAGGAAGCAGGCACAGCGTTTTCAGCATCGGATCCCTACTACATTTCCCTGCTCACAGAGGTATGCAGACAGAACCCTTCAAAGTGAGAACGGAAAAGAGAAACGCTGGGCACACTTACCTCTGCGCACAGACAGCGGCGATTATTAAGGGGAAAGACCAAATCCCAAAGTAGCCCCTTTTCCGCACTCTCCACATCCCTTTAGTTTTTGATGGAATTGAGGGTTTCACTGAAGAGAGGAGATCCAACTTAGTCTGCCCAGTGCAGTAATTCTAATGTGAGGCGCATGCGCACGTCGTACCAAAACATCAAAGGGGAAGCGGCGGCTGCCGGGGACCGAGCAGATTTCCTTGTTTAAAAAAAAAAAAAAAAAAATTAAAAGGGAAAAAGGAAAAACATATATATGTATAATACATACATATTTGAATAATGTAGAAAAGTCTCCCCACAGCAGCATCCAGAATAAAATTTTTGTTGTTATCCTTTCGTTAAGACAAAATAACTACAGCGGCTTGTAAGTTTCGGTAGTTGCAAGAGGCAGTTTTGCACCTAGCGGATTGTGGGTTTTTGGTGTGTGTGTGTGTGTCCTTTTAAATATGCAAAACCAGATTAGAAAATTAGAGGAGAGCAGGTGTGGGGTGCCAGAGGAAGATGGGTGCCGGTAACCCCACTTCTGGTCTCAGCCGGACACAGGGACAACGAGTTTGAACTTTATTTCCTTGGCAAATAGCATGCCCTGCCTGGGGCGAGACAGGGATGGGGGGGGGGGGGGGGGGGGTTGTGCAGGGGGGGGGGGGGGGGGGGAGGGGGCGTTGGGAGTCGAAGAGGGCGGGAGGGAAAAAACCAATGGGAGGAATGCTGAGCAACCCGTTGGATTTGGGGCGGGGGGTTGGGGAGGCGGGTACAGAATAAGAAAGGCAAGGAAAAATAAAAAAGGAAGAAAGAGACAGAAAAGAAGAATAAAATAATGGCTGGTCTCTTCTAGTAGTCAAAGAGCAAGCTTTTCTTCACTACTCACGAGCGATTTCTTTCTCCTCTCCTCACCCTTTGCCCCCTATTCCCAGAGAAGAAAACCTCGGGGTCCTGTTTTCTCGCCGTGTGACGTTCCTGACCCGCTAGTCCGGGTTATTTATAGCAGGAGGGGAGGGGGGCGAGGGGAGCAGAAAGGCAATGCTGTCTCTCCAGGTTTAGGTCTGATTCTGCAGTGGGAATTATTAGTGGGCAGGGTGGGGTTTGGACGAGGAGGAGATGGGACGTGGAGGCGTGAGGGATGCGGGTGACGGGCGCCCTAGCGCAGGTGCGGGGGACGGGAGGGCGTGGGCGACAGCACAGCGCAGGAAGGGCAGGTGGCCGGGTGGGACGAGCCCCGGCCGGTCCCCCCGCGCCCCCTCCGCTGCGCGCACTCGCGCGTACACACTTGCCGGCGCACTCCCCACCGCCATCCCTCCTTACCTCGCGGGCCCGCGCTCGCCGCCCACTCCCGCCGCGTGCGGAGCTGGCGCGCCCTGCCCCTCGTCCGGGACAGGGGACGGGACTCCCGGCTGTTCAGGGGCTGTACCTCTGGATGCAAGAAGCCCGAGCGGTCCCGAGAAGGCAGGCAAAATGAGGAAGAGCCCCCCACCTCCGGAGGCACTGTGTCCTCCCGCGGTCTCGGCGCCACCTCGTCTTCTTCTTCCCTTCCCCGCGCCCAGGGGACTCGCACACCCAGAGGCTGCCTCTTCCCTTACTCCTGAAGCTCAGGCGGCCTCGCCGTGGCCGCCGGGACCCGGAAGAGGCAGCAAGCTTCGGGTGGGGAATTGGGGGAGGGAGATACTCAATTCACAAAAGAAGTCTTCCCTCCGCTCCAGGGAAAGAGAGGAGCCACGGGCGGCGTGAGGTGCTACGAGTCTGGGGACACAAGGCCGTCCGAAGGAACCCGAGTCCAAACCAGTGGCTTTCCGGGTACTCCTGAGTTTATCTTGGAACTGGGGAAGAGGCGGGTAGAGTAGGTGCTCCCGCTACCCCTCCCCCAACCCCACCCTGGGTGAAGAACTGGAAAGGCCAGAGCCCAAATCTCTATTCCGGACCCCAATGCTTAGCCTCTCACTGCTGCTGCCAATCACGGTTACTATTAAGTGAGTGCCTACTTCGTGCCAGAGGGCTGCATTCATTAATTCTGACAGCAGTTCTAGCGTTTAGCTGTCACTTCAGTGTCCCCATTTTATAGATTCAGAAATTGGCTCACTTTAGTCAAGAAGCTTGCCAAGGTCACTCAGATGGCATAAGGTGAAACCAGAATTGGACTTCAGAGCCAGCGTTCCTAACCACCGAACTAGACAGCCTAGACTCCGGAGTCTCCTGAGTCAGCGACCTTGCCCGCTGCCAGCGCTTTGCTGCGGCGGGTCAAGCTCCCGGCGCCCGCGGAGCCCGCGGCGGCTGCGGGTGGAGTTGTGCGCGGACCGCACCAGCTAGCCCCGGCCGTTGTCTGCGAAGAGGAAGGGTAGCCGGCCCACAGAGTTAGCGGCAGGTGGCGGAAGTAGCTCCACAGGCTTGCGGCCCCCGCAGCCCTGTGGGCTCCTCAGGGTCCGGTTCCGTGCTGCACTCTTGACCCACTTACCTTCTGATAACCTTTCCCCTCCCCACCTTGGTCAGATAGTCATCTGGGGGCAGTTTGTGGGGATGACTCCAGGGGAAGTGTGGAGGCGGGAGGGCTGTGAAAGGGGGGAATCCGACAGCTCCTCCAGGATGGATGATAAACAGGAGAAGAAAGCCGAGTTCCTTCACCGACCAAGGGAGTTTCTAGGTTAGGAACAGGTAAAGCCCAGTACCATAAACATAGTGCTGATCTACCGCGCGGCGCTCTACAGACTACCAGGCTCATAGGAGCCCATCCAAAGACACACGCGCGCGTACTCACACACACGCGCACACACACATGCACACGAGGGTGGGGGAGGAAGGTCTGTAAGTCTCCCATCTGTAGTTACTTGGGTTTAGCGTTACCTCAGAACGTAGAATTATGGCCAAGGAAAACTGCTGATATTCCTTTCTCTTTACTCCTATACACAGTGAGAATCTTTTGCACCAGCTGAGTAGAATGAGGGGTGGGGGAAGGAGCGGGGTGGGGAGTGGTTAGGACATTATCAGCATGATGTCCAGAAAATTCCTAAAGCAGTTTCGTCTCAAGTAACCAAATGATGAAGCCCTAAAATGCACCCCTTCCCCTCGAACCTCTAACACATCTCAAAATAGGGTTTTCCTTCTGACCCTTAGTTACCCATGTTGTTCTTTCTGCACCATCAGCCCTTTCTACTTAGGCTCGCTTCAGTGTAGGTTGAGAGAACAAAATTCAGTAGACAGAACAAACCACACATACTGTCACCCATCTATAATGATAACAATAATAATAATGGCCCAGGGAATTATGAAACAAGTATATATTAAAGGTCTACTATATACAGAAAATTAAGAAAGAGAGGGGCAAAGAGTTAAAACGAAAATAGCTTGCATCTCAGCAAGTAAAATAGTGTAGTGTAAACTGAGAGCATAAAAGAACTGGAGGTAAATCTTTGGGTTCAAAACCCAGGTCAAATACTTAGTAACTTTGTAACTCAGGCAAGTCATTTAACCTCTAAGCCTCAGTTTCCTCTTCTGGAAAACTGAGAAGGAGAAGAATACCCTCTCCGTTGGATTGCTCTAGAATGAAGTAAATATATGTGTAGTATTTGGCTGTGATTAATAAATATTAGTAATATTTTAATGAATAAGCCATAATGAATGTACAGGAAAACAAACAAGGTTTAGTGTCACTCAGCTATAAAGACTGAGTAGATATAGAATTTGGTGCCATTATCATTATTATTATTATTATTTAAATATACTTTAAGTTATGGGATACATGTGCAGAACATGCAGGTTTGTTACATAGGTATACACGTGCCACGGTGGTTTGCTGCACCCATCAACCGGTCATCTATATTAGGTATTTCCCCTAATGCTATCCCTCCCCTAGCCCCTCACCCCCAGACAGGCTCTGGTGTGTGATGTTCCCCTCCCTGTGTCCACGTGTTTTCATTGTTGAACTTCCACTTATGAGTGAGAACATGCGGTGTTTGGTTTTCTGTTCCCGTGTTAGTTTGCTGAGAATGATGGTTTCCAGCTTCATCCATGTCCCTGCAAAGGACATGAACTCATCCGTTTTTATGGCTGCATAGTATTCCATGGTGTATATGTGCCACATTTTCTTTATCCAGTCTATCGTTGATGGGCATTTGGGTGGGTTCCAAGTCTTTGCTATTGTGAATAGTGCTGCAATGCACATATGTGTGCATGTGTCTTTATAGTAGAATGGTTTATAATCCTTTGGGTATATACCCAGTAATGGGATTGCTGGGTCAAATGGTATTTCTAGTTCTAGATCCTTGAGGAATCACCACCCTGTCTTCCACAATGGTTGAACTAATTTACACTTCCGCCAACAGTATAAAAGCATTCTTATTCCTCCACATCCTCTCCAGCATCTGTTGTTTTCTGACTTTTTAATGATTGCTATTCTAACTGGCATGAGATGGTGAGATGGTATCTCATTGTAGTTTTGATTTGCATTTCTCTAATGACCAGTGATGATGAGCTTTTTTTCATATGTTTGTTGGCTACATTAATGTCTTCTTTTGATACGTTTCTGTTTATATTCTTTGCCTACTTTTTGATGGAGTTGTTTGTTTTTCCCTTGTAAATCTGTTTAAGTTCCTTGTAGATTCTGGATATTAGCCCTTTTTCAGATGGAGAGATTGCAAAAATTTTCTCTCATTCTGTAGGTTGCCTGTTCACTCTGATGATAGTTTCTTTTGCTGTTCAGAAGCTCTTTAGTTTAATTAGATACCAATTGTCATTTTTCACATTTGTTGCCATTGCTTTTAGTATTTTAATCATGAAGGTTTTGCCCATGCCTGTGTCCTGAATGGTATTGCCTAGGTTTTCTTCTAGGGTTTTTATGATCTTAGGTCTTACATGTAAGTCTTTAATCCATCTTGAGTTAATTTTTGTATAAGGTGTAAGGAAGGGATCCAGTTTCAGTTTTCTGCATATGGCTAGCCAGTTTTCACAACACCATTTATTAAATAGGGAATCCTTTCCCTATTGCTTGTTTTTGTCAGATTTGTCAAAGATCATATGGTTGTAGATGTGTGGCATTATTTCTGAGGCCTCTGTTCTGTTCCATTTGTCTGTATAGCTATTTTGGCACCAGTACCATGCGTTTTAGTTACTGTAGCCTTGTAGTATAGTTTGAAGTCAGGTAGCATGATGCCTCTAGCTTCGTTCTTTTAGTTTAGGAATATCTTGGCTATACAGTCTCTTTTTTGGTTCCATGTGAAATTTAAAGTAGCTTTTTCTAATTGTGTGAAGAAAGTCAATGGTAGCTTGGTGGGGATAACATTGAATCTATAAATTACTTTGGGTAGTATGGCCATTTTTCCCATATTGATTCATCTTATCCATGGGCATGGAATATTTTTCCATTTGTTTGTATCCTCTCTTATTTCCTTTAGCAGTGGTTTGTAGTTCTCCTTGAAGACGTCCTTCACATCCCTTGTAAGTTGTATTTCTAGGTATTTTATTCTCTTTGCAGCAATTGTGAATGGGAGTTCACTCATGATTTTGCTCTCTGTCTATTATTGGTGTATAGGAATGCTTGTGATTTTTGCCCATTGATTTTGTATCCTGAGACTTTGCTGAAGTTGCTTATCAGCTTAAGGAGATTTGGGGCCAAGACGATGGGGTTTTCTAAATAGAAAATCATGTCATCTGCAAACAGAGACAATTTGACATCCTCTCTTCCTATTTGAATACCCTTTATTTCTTTCTCTTGCTTGATTGGTGTCATTACTATAAGTCAGCCTGAGAATAAAGGAGCAGACATTTCATGGGAATTAAGGAAGGGTGAAGAAGAAGATGTATTAAAAAAATCCAAGCAGCAATCAAACAGAGAAAAGGTTAAAGAATATGTTTTCCCTATGCAATAACATCTCAGGGATATCCCTTACCAACAACAGTAACTAATATAATTAAAAATACATTTCTGGCTGGGCGTGGTGGCTCATGCCTGTAATGCCAGCACTTTGGGAGGCTGAGGTGGGTGGCTCACAAGGTCAGGAGACCAGACCATCCTGGCTAATATGGTGAAACCCTGCCTGAACTAAAACTACAAAAAAATTAGTCGGGCGTGGTGGCACGCACCTGTAGTCCCAGCTACTCCAGAGCCTGAGGCAGGAGAATGGCTTGAACCTGGGAGGTGGAGACTGTAGTGAGCCAAGATCGCGCCACTGCACTCCAGCCTGGTGAAAGAGTGAGACTCCGTCTCAAAAACAAACAAAAAAACATTTCGACTAGTTACAAAACTAAGGTCAACTTATGCCTAAAGTGAGTCTCAGTCATACAACAGGAGCAACACTGGCCATCTATCTGGACAACTTTGCTGACAATACTGCCTCAGAAGATGCAAAATGAGAACAATAACGTGGAATCTGGAGATGTGTTAGTTGCTGAAGAGTATCCTCCACAATCCCAAATGTAGAGTGAGAAGGCGAAATGTAAGTACTCTTAACAGGTCATATTTCAAAATCATCTCAGTATGAAACATATAAATACAAGTTTAAAAAGTCACCAACCATCTTCCGTTAGTCTTTAATGTAATATGGAAACATTATTCAGTAAATATGTAGCAGGCTCCTAATCTTTTTCAAAATTGTTTTACAAGTACTGGGGGATGGTATGCGGAAAAAGCAAATGTGGTCCTTATCCTCTTGGATTTTACACTGTGTAAAATGTAGGAAGGAGCCAAGAGCCATCATAGAATTTATTATATGTATAACATGTAAATTGGGAAAGATAGGAGGTTATGGAATTCATAATTGGTGCAGATAACTCAATTTGAAGATTTGGGAAAAGATTTTTTCTGATGAAGTCATGTTTCAATGGAAATTTCAAAGCTATGCTAGCCTGATGAAGGACTGTGGGAAGAAAGTTCCACACAGAGGAAATAGTACGTACAAATATCCTGAGTCAAGAGAGGATAGCATGAATGAAGAATGAAGGAAGAACAGTCAGACTAGAGGACAAAGGCAAGAGTGGCTGTTGACACAGTTGAAAATTACAGACCATTGATAGGTTGAAGGAGAGGGGTGACAGGATGAGTTTTAATCACACTGGAGGAAGATGATAATGACTGTAGGGGATCTATTAGGAAGCTATTGCAAGAATCCAGGTGAGAGGTGATGTTGGTCTGAACTATAATAGTGACAGTGAAGATGAAGAGAAGTGACCATAGTCATGTGGAGGAAGTGGCTAAACTTTATGACAGATGTAATGTGGAGAATGAGGGGAAAGAAGGATTCAAGCATGACTCATACATTTCTGGCTTGAGGAACTCAGTGGTGGTGGCAGAAGAAAGTTGATGAGGGTGATATATTTAGTTTGGGTCGTGTTGAGCTCAGGGTACCTGCTAGCCATCCAAGGTACACTAGACATTTTGATAAATGCCCCTGAAGCTCAGAACCAAGGGCGGGGCTAGGGCCAATGCAAAATCTCCATGCTCCATCTTGACAGTATATTTCCCTTTGTTTATTTAATTTTATCTGTATAATTCATAACTGTGTAATTATAACTGTATTTTATCCATTTTATGTCCATCTTCCTTCATGGAAAGAACGTTTTAAAAAATTGTGATTTTTGTTGGCTTGGTCATTATTGTATCCCAGTAACTAGCTCCCATAGTAGACATCTAACAAAAATGTTTTGAATGAATGAGTATATATTTGATGATCCTGAAGATGTAATACCCTTATGTTATGAAAGCATATGAAGAATGAACAGAGTGGGAAGACTGGAATGCCCAGAAGATAAACTTCTGGTAAAGGACAGCTGCAGCCACTAGAAGGGTCAAATTAACATTGACACCGAAGGTAGAAAGAAAATGAGTGTGGTGTGATCACAGCCAAGGAAACAGAATATTCTGATAAAGGAAGGACTAGTCAGCTGTATTAAATCGTTTACAAAGATTTTGCATTTTAGAACAGGTATTACAGTTTATAGTATACAGTTCAAAAGAAAGTCACTCTGTCCTTCTGCCACCATGATCCTCTTTCTAAAAACTAACACAGTTCATTTTCTAGGGGGGAATAGTAATGAGATAGTTCATATCATAGCCTTTCATCTGTTAACAAACAGGTATGAAATATGTCCACAGGTGCCAGGTAGCCCTCCCTGCCTTACTGCTGCTGGTGAAGAAGCAGAATGATGATTTTGAAGAAGGTTCTCATGGAATGTGTATTACCTGTTTTGCCTAATCATTTAAACTTTTGAATTCATAATTCTTTAAGTAAATGAATAAAAGATCTCTTAGCTCTGAATATTGATTGGGGTCTTTTGAAATAGTGTGCAGAAATTTCAGTAATATTGAAGGGTAGGAAGAAAGTCAGAAATAACATGTAGAAAGAAAATATATGCCTAGTACTGTCAGCATATACAATAGCACAGACTTTCCAATTACTAATAAATTGTCAAATATATGGCTTTCTGAGCCTACTGTAATATACATATAAGAACTCTTTTAAATAACCTTTTCATGTATCTTATATATAAATGTAGTTTTATTTATTTTATGTACTAAATTGTATGTCTATAGTAGTTTAAATTTTATTAAATATTTTTCCCTTATGCTCATCAAAAATGCCCTTTAATTATTTATCTGGCAAGCCTTGCCTTCATAGGTACTAGACAAGAAATTTCTCCTAAATTACCATAAATTCCATATTACAGGTTTATGACTTAATGAGGGTTTACTGTGCAGAATTAGAAATGCAAATTACATGTCTACTGAGTCCACTTTCTCCTTCAGCAGGTATAACTAATGCTATACGTAAGTTTCTGTAAAACTATCAGCCATATTAACCCTTATGATATAGAAACCAATTAAATTATGTAACTAAAAATATAGTATTAATAATAAAATAAGACCAATGTGTCACTGTTCCAAATCCTGTCTCTATTGTAACTTATTTAATCCTCACAATATACCTGTAAAAATGTTCATCATTTTTATCCCCATTTTATATGTGAGGAAACAGCAGCAAAAATTAACAGCTCTAAGATCAAACAGTTAATTTTTTAAAAAGTTAAAGGGCTCAGGCCCTTCCTGACAACTATATGACTTTGTAAATGAAACTCCTGTAGATTTGTCTACTGTACATTCTCAGCTTGTCTCATTCACTGAGTTAATATAATAGAAACAAAACCTCAGCCCAGTCAGAGGATCTCTGCACTTAAACAATCAAATGACTAATAGGAAATTTTGATAATTGAGTTTCTGGGCATCTTTTAAAGGAGGACTACCTCAGATTAATCGATCTTCGAGAGCATAGAAAGAAAAGTATGCCTCAGAGTACAAAATGAAATTAGTGATGCTTCCAATGGAGGTAAAATTGTTATATGAGGAAATTACCTAAGCTCTGACACCGTGGGGATGTTAATTATATTCACATACTGTCTTGGCAGAAATAAAGCACCACATCCTTTTTGCTAGAAAAGGATAAAATGGGAAGGAAGTCCTTTTTACCAACTGCTATTCAAAGCCCCAAGCGGGGAGAAGAGGTATGCCTTATCAATGAGCAAAACTGATGTACAAACAAGAACATTAAAAAGTCTGAGCAATAATTTCTCAAAATCCTTATCAGGTTGGTTTCTTAGGGATAGCCATTGACAGATAGCCAAAGATAGCTAATCCAATGTGTAAAATGGGATTTTCCAGAGTGTGGGTCATGCATCTCAAAGGCCTTTCCCAATGCTCCTTTACCAGAACTGTGTATCCACTTAGATACTATAGTTAGGGATCCGAGGGTTAATAAGTCTTTTGAGGCTCTACCAAAACTCTTGAAATTCTACAAAATGTACATAATGACTCTAAATTGAAAAAAACTTTAATGTTGAAATTAATGTTTAAGTAAATGTCTGTAACATGTAATACCATGCCTATAATTATACATGATTATATTCAATATAGGAAATATAAACTTTAATCTGCTTTGTATTATGTGTCAAGGGGTCTCCACAACTTAAAGGACTTGGACATGTGATGGTTTTTCAAAGCTCCAGGTAGCTACAGCCTCAGGCAGAGTTAATCACTTTCAAATTCTGTGCATCTAAAGCCAATTGCAGTGTTCTGTTCTTTTCCCTTAAATCCTTTTTTAAGGCATTCCATTGCTAATTCTACAAGAAACAAGACCGTATTTTACTTTTGTTTTTATTATCCAATGTATTATACTCAGCACACTTACTTAACTTGTATTAGCACTTGTAAGTTATAATTACAATTATTATTTTTGTCAATACTTATAGAGTGCTGACTTACTAGCTTGTTTGCTCTTTGATGAACAACAATAATTCATTATTCATTTAATTCTTTCAAGCTTATGTGTAGTGCTTTTGGGGTTGTAAGTGACAGAAACCAAGCACAAACTATCTCAGACAAGTGAATTTTAGGTCATGTAACTGAAACCATCAAGGATGAACAGCTTTGAGGACAGGTGGATTCAGGGGCTTAAGCTATTTTATTTCTCAATTCCATTTTATGAAAATTGGCCATATTCTTAGGTGGGGTCTCTTGTCCAAATGACAAGCAAGCAGCTACTCCACTTTAGCAACCCTGAGATTAACAATTTGGTAACACCAAAATTACAAGATAAAATACTGTGTGAAGGCTTGGATCATAGTCCTATATTCAGCCAATCATTTGCTCTGATCAGTGGTCTTGTGCCCACCTCTGGTCCTGAAGCTGGAGTAAACCATATCTAAACCATGTGGACCATGGGTTGTTGAGGAACGAGAACCCAAAGAAGGATCCTTAACATATTGTTTCTACAAAGAGGAGGAATGGATACAAACAGGCAAAAGTCAAAGATGTCTACTATGGGCAGAATAGGTGTCATTACTAACCACATCTTTTCGATAAATTAATTGTGGCATAGGGACTTGAATATAGCTAAAAGAGAGACCCACATTCACCACATCCATCTTACATGAATGTCCTTGTAACTGTCCTGTAAAGATGAATGAATGAATGAATGAATACATAAATCTAGGACATCCGGCATCTCATATTCATGTCAATTGTGGTTGATTGCTACTTACATTTTTGCAATTATCATAATCATATGTGAAACAATCACTTCAAAATTGTTTGAAAATAGTCATGGTATAACTGGATGAATATAAGTAAATACATGCAGAAATTGATACAAAAATTTAATAAAATTATAAGCAAGAATGGCTAGGGATAGAAGGTCCTAAAAATTCAATAGTTGAGTAACTGAGAACTACTAGTAAAAATATTATAATGTTAGTGTTAAATAATTGCACTAAATTCACTTCTACATAGTAAAACTTGATTAATATTTGTTGAATAAATAAACATTTGAATGAATAAATTCCTCAAAAACCTTTTTGGCTGCCTGATATGGTTTGGCTGTAGCCTCACCTAAAATCTCATCTTGAATTGTAATTTGCATAATCCCTATAATCGCCATGTGTCAAGGGAGACACCAGGTAGAGGTAATTGAATTGTGGGGCCAATTTCACCCATGCTGTTCTTGTGGTAGTGCTTGAGTTCTCACGAGATCTGATTGTTTTATAAGTGTTTGTGTTGATTTCTTCTTCCTACTGCCTTGTGAAGTGGGGGCCTTGTTTCACCCTCACCTTCCCCCATGATTGTAAGTTTCCTGAGGCCTCCTTAGCCATACTGAACTGTGAGTCAATTAAGTTTCTTTCTTTTATAAATTACCCAGTATCAAGGAGTTCTTTATAGCAGTGTGAAAATGAACTAAAATATTGCCTAAGCATTTAAATATGTCCCATGCTAATAATCATAAGATAGTTTCTAAATTTTTGTTAACATATGATTTATCTTAATAATAAAAATATATTATTGTATGTAGTATTTAAAATATATGTCGTTGTGGACAGAAAATGACCTTCTCAGCTAAGCACGGTGGCTCACGCCTGTAATCCCAGCATCTTGGGAGGCCAAGGTGGGCCGATCACGAGGTCAGGAGTTGGAGACTAGCCTGACCAACATGGTGAAACCCCATCTCTACTGAAAATACAAAAATTAGCCGGGCATGGTGGTGGGTGCCTGTAGTCCCACCTACTCAGGAGGCTGAGGCAGGAGAGTCACTTGAACCCGGGACGTGGAGGTTGCAGTGAGCTGAGATCCGAGATCTCGCCACTGCACTCCAGCCTCGGCAACAGAGTGAGACAGTCTCAAAAAAAAAAAAAAAAAAAAAAGAAAAAGGAAAAAAAAGAAAAAAGAAAATGACCTTCCCTGATACTTATATTCTAAACTCTCTACACTTTTTTTAATTCTCACAAAACATATGAGTTATATTCTAATATTATCTTCATTTCACAATATTCTGAAAATGTCAAAGGTTTTCTGATTAAGAAAAGCGTCTTTTCAGAAACAGAAGAATGGAGAATAACTAGTCAAAGTCTTTCAGAGTGAAGATTTTCTTTAATTGGAAACCTAATGTGTAGGTGATAATAACCACTGTTTTCTTTCATTTGTTTTAGCATAGTTATCTCATAATAGAAACGGCATGAAGACATGTTTTGTTCCTAGTTCCTGAGAAGATTAATTTGGTTCTAGCTTCAAATAAAATGATTAAGGGCTGTGAGTGGAAGTGTTCCTACTGAAGGTGTGGTATGTGGTGGCGTAGAGCAAAATCATAGCTCTGTAAGATAAAGCCTTTTGCAGGAAAGAAAGTCCAACAACCAATTCTACTGATGTTTATTTTTTAAAATATAATTTCTTTTAATGTGAGCTCAGAATTAAGTGATTGGCTGTTGGAACCAGTGATGCATCAACAAAATCCAATGAGTACTTTGGGGATTTGGTATGTTCCAATCATGCATTTTATCCAGAATTGGGCATGTGGATTGTTCAGGAGATGATTTTGTATATTACATGGACATGTGTTGTAAATTTAAGGAAAATAGATAAAGTAGTAATGCAGTTGGTACTTGGGTGTGACAAAAATAATGTAGGTGGTATGCCAACATTTGTGAATCGTTGACTAAACAAATTAGGAAGGAACTATCTGCCAAATTTCTGTAAGAGAAATTCTCATACTTTAAGCTGAAGTGAGGAACTTCCAACTCTTAAGTGTCTGTGGTTATTAGAAGTCCCTAGTGTGGGTGATAAGCAGCCATAAGATGTGAGGTGAATATGAACATCATTAGACAACAAGGTCACCTTTTTGACACAGGGATCAAAATCTAATTCAGGAATTCAGTGAATATACTGACCTTCTGTGTATGTGGACATGTTCTGCAGGGAACAAACAGATGAATTTACAATATTATTCCCCTCAAGAAGCTTACAGGGGGAGGGGGAGGAAGAATGGCAAAAATGATTACAATTACTCTAAGCAGCAGAATATTAATGTCACAAGAAACAAAGGAAGAAGGGAATAATCCAAGGAGATTGCAGGAAAAGAGAGATCAGAACTGGCTGGGAGTAAATGGGAAAGCCTTTACTGAAAACATGCTACTTGAAATGGACCTCGAAGGATGGCCAAGATATTATTGCAGTTTTTAGGGAGTAATGGGAGGTTTGAAATAAATTTTTGCATAGATGTAGCATCCAGCTAAAGTACAAAATCGGCCAAGTTGTGAAGATCCTTGATATCAGGATGAGGATTTCAAATGATGTAGATAGATATAGGGTACTCTGGGATATAGTCCTCCTTCCATCCTTCATCAGCAATGTTATAGTTGCTACATCATTTTTATCAGGGATCAGCTGACTTGTTATGATAACAAGTGTCAGGCTTTGCAGGATACTCTGATCCACAGTAGTATTATGAAAGCAGCCATAGAAAAACAATAAAGGTGAGTCATGATTTAATAGGAGTAATAGAAAAGGTTTAAAAAAAAAAGGAAAAACACAGTAAGATTTTTATCCAGAAAGAAATAAACAACCAAACTAGCAGTTTATCATGTTACACAAGTAGGCACTAGTAATCTGAGAGAGTCTTTTATGTCACCTCCATTTTTAAAGGGGCATGAGAGTATTTCAAAAGAATGGCATGACATTATAGATCATTTTAATCTTACTGTGAAGTTGAGCTGACTAGAGGAAAAAAACTCAGATCTCAGATTCTTTTAAAATTATACTGGAAATGTACTGAAGAATTTACTGTAAAAAATAGTAAAATGGATGCTTATCTAATTGTTCTATTTATTTTCTTGTGAGCTGGGGTATGTAGTACCCAGAGAGAAGCTGGCTGTCCCCTTCCATTCTTCTATAAGGAAGGGAAGAATAAATGGGACAGGAGAAAAGAGAATCATTAAGATGTTATTTTAACTAAAAGTTCTGGGAGAGTAATTTTTTTTTTAAAAAAAGTTAAAATTTATAGATTAAATAAAACAGCAGAGAAAACAACTTCTGAAGATAGCAAATCAAACTTACAGATTTGGAAAGACCCTGAAGCAATCATTGATATATTACAGAAAATAGGCAGTTCATTTGAAAATTCATAGATAAAACAAGAAACTTCAAAGAGGTATCTAGCTTGCCGTGGGCATCTTTGATCTATACCTTTAAGCAGGTTATGTATTTTTCTCTATTATTAAAGGCACGCAAAAGATGGTTATGTTGGTGCAGCCTCTCAAGATGCCCATCGCCAATGATTATGAGGTGAGGAATAGAACAATTCTTGAGAAACTTACACTCCAGAGCTTCCTTATAGGATCAGACTCAGCCTACCCTCTACATGGCTCTTGCTTGAAACCTCCTTTGTGTTAGTTTCCCTCTTTCCCTGTCTTTCTTTTTCCTGTTTCTCATCATCTGCACAGAAATCCTTCTCTCAAAGTCAGCTTCTGGGAATTGAACCTAACACAATTGGGTACTTTTGGATGCATTCTGGAGGAGAATTGTTTCTGGAAAATAAGACGTCATTACTGGAACTCTGCAGATGAGAATGACAACATGAGTCGTGGAAGAACAATAACTAGCTGCTGTGTTGTTGTTTAACACTACTTGTATGATTTTTTGAGACATGGGGTGACTCCCAAGTTACATTCTCTTCCTGACTTTTAGTTGTATCAAATGTAAAATGAGGGTGTAAAACTAGGTGATTGCCAAAGTTCCTTCCAGCTGGAAAAATTCTATGATGTAAATCGGGTTGGCAAATTATGGACCTCTGGCCAAGTCCAGCCAAACCTCCCTTTTTTTGAGTAAAATTTTACTGGAACGCAGCCCTGCTCATTAGTTTGGGTATTGTTTATACCTGCTTCATGCTGCAGAGTTGAGTAGCCAGGCTACTCTGCAACTCCATGAGACTCATAATGATTATTAGCCTCCACATTTTGAAAAACAGGTGAGGAAATTGAGACAAAGCAAATTTAAGTTGCCCAAGTTTACAGGATGAGTAATGGCAGAGCTGAGATTCATATTCAGCCAATCTGCCTCCAGAGTTGGTGCTTTTAACCACAGTGCTAAACTGCCCTGATTTAAGAAGCCCACAATGAAAGTGAATGTTAAAACCTTTTGACTCATAGTAATTAAGACGTGCTTGCTTTGTTTTTAGTATTGAGGTTAACATTAACAGGAACACATATGGAAGCATGAATGGAGGAGAGGGAAGGGGAAAAATTCTGCAAGCTCAACAAAGTTAGAAAATAATATCAACAATAAAATATAGCCTGCTTATTTTTTTTTACCATCACATGCAATCCTAAAATGTGGTTTCATGTTCCCTTCATTTTTCCTCATGGTGCAAATCACAGACACATTTACAAACAAATTCACAACGAAGATGCTTAACTTGGTCCTCAGCATGCCAGCATCCTGTGTCTGTGGAGCAGAACTAATCATTTTATGTCACTTCTCACTTCTCCTCCCCTCCCACTTCCTTTGAGATTGCAATTCTGCTTAGGCAATGTGATGAATGACAATGCCAAGGGTAGATAATTTTGCTTTTGACAATTTACACTTTCACAGTGCATCAGCACAATGTTTTGTAAATGTTTTTGGTTTTTAGATCACATTGACATTAATCCTTTCAAAATATATTTGTGTATCCTTTTCCACTGTGGTGAAGGCTCATTTGAATGGAACAAGTTTAAACACTAACTTAAATTGAAGAAGTAAATATCTTAAAGGGGAAAGGATGGAGAGGTATTTTCCAATTTATCTTTCTTAAATCACAGCTAGAATTCAAGTCATAGAGGAGTAGGAGTTGCTAATATAAATTTTTGTTTCCTTTTCTTTTTTTTCTTTTTTTTTCTTTGAGATGGAGTATTGCTCTTGTTGCCCAGGCTGGAGTGCAGTGGTATGATCTCAGCTCACTGCAACCTCTGCCTCCGGCGTTCAAGCAATTCTCCTGCCTCAGCCTGCCAAGTAGCTGGGATTGGAGGCATGTGCCACCATGCCCAGCTAATTTTTGTATTTTTAGTAGAGATAGGTTTCACCATGTTGGCCAGGCTGGTCTCGAACTCCTGACCTCAGGTGATCTACCTGCCTAGGCTTCCCAAAGTGCTGGGATTACAGGTGTGAGCCACCGTGCCCAGCTTCTATTTCTTTTTTGGTAAATATTTTGTCATAATGTTTTAACAATAACCCACAGCATGAACTCATCTCAGAAAATTTGGTTTTGGCCATTATAGCTGTGATTTAACTTCTTTCCTAATGCATGTAAAGTGGCTGATAAATTTCTTATTCTGCTCAAGTCAGCACTTCCTAACCTTACTATTTTTGGCAGTGTTTGGGACTGTAATAAGATTAAACCAGTCGGCTCTGTTCCTCTCTGTCTTTCTGTCTCTGTCAGTCTCTCTTTCTGTCCTTCTCTGCCTCTCTCCTTCTGTTTGTTTTATATTTCCACTATTGCCTGATTGCCTGAGTACTTACTTGTGCTAGCCACGTGCTATTTAATATGCTGTACTTCATTTATTCTTCACATTAACCACTGAGTTTGGGATTGCCATTGACAATTTTCAGATGAGGCAACTAAGGATGTACAAAGTTAAATATTACACAACTGTAGTAATAATAATGTAGTTTAATAATAAGTTGTTATATTAATGCAATAGTAATAATGATACACTCAAGATTCCAACACAGAATGGTCTCCCTCCAGGTAGTAACCTTAAGCACTGTACAAGAACACAAAAGGTTCAGAAATCCTCAAATAGTAATGTGAATCAAGAAAGATACAGGCTTCCATGTAGGAACCAGATAGTCATGATCCTAGGCCAGCAGACTGAAGGTAAAGAACAGACTGGTGATAATCAATCATGCAAGAGGTTAGAGAGATAAACATTTAACTTGACCAGAACTTGAGAGAGATCAGAGCTTTGATGACAGGTATCTGATGTCCAAAACAGCACCTGGGCTAAGAACCAGGATCATAGGACCTGTTAACGCCAGCAACTTTTCTTTGCACAGAAAAGATAAAAGAACCTGATTCTGTAGCAGAAATTTTCTGAACTTGCAGAAGGGGATCAGCACTTACTAAGTGCTGATTTATGTAGTTTAATAACAAGTTGTTATATTAATGCAATAATAATGATACACTCAAGATTCCAACTCAGATTGGTCTGCCTCCAGGTAGTAACCTTAAACACTGTACAAGAACATAACAGGTTCAGAAGTCCTCAAATATTAATGTGAATCAAGAAAGATACAGGCTTCCATGTAGGACAATTTTCTCTTTTTGAGCACCGTGCATAGACTAGTATATGTCAGCTTATTTAACACTTTTCACAAACATACAGGAAGCAGCTATACTGCCTATAGCTACACAGGTAGTAAGACTGCACATAGATATGGGTAGCATTGGGAAGCTTGCTGGCACTTAACTGAATTTAAAAACAATATGTGCATAATAGAGTGGTGTTACTATAAGCTTGTAAAAGAGAAAGAGCTCTGATAGCTTAGAAAACTTTGAGTTTTGTTTTTTCTTATAAATTGAAAGAGAGCAGAGAAACAGAGTATGATGATTTGGGGAAAAAAACTCTTCCATATATTATTTAAATAACATCTACTTGCTTTGAAAGAAGTGTATACCATTCTTCATCTACGTTTGAATGCTATGCAAGTTGTTGAATCTAGATATATAAACCACCAATCTGCCTGAGACTGGAAAAGTATCAGGAAAATCAGTAAGACCTCTAATATATTTTGATGAGTAATATAAAAAGTTAAAAACAGGTGGTTTAAAAGTATAAATTGTGCCTCCCTAACACTTTAATTTTAGGAGGATTCTCCATAAAGAACATAATGCATTTAGAATCTAACATGATTTGTCAAAAGTTTCTCTTAAGATTTGACCAAGAAGAAAACTGAACTCTTCTTCAAATGTTTGCTAGGACTAAAACAGAAACAAAAACAACAAACCAACAAAAAATAAAACTGAATCCAAAATGATGAAACTAGCCCTGGAGTATATTAGAATTGGTAATGAACTTCTCTGTTGACAGTCCACAGACACCTTTTAAGAAAAACTAGTAACTAACTGTGGCATCCAATTCCCTTTGCTTGAATCTAAAGCACTACTTTGAGAACTTATACAAATAACACCTTTTCATTTCAGCCAGGCTCATTTTTGCTTGTATAATTATTTTCAGTGTTTTTTGTCAACCAGGCTGGAATGCAGTGGCATGATCACAGCTCATTGCAGCCTTGACCTCCTCAGGCCCGGGGACTCAGGTGATCCTCCCACCTCAGCCACCTGAGTAGTTGGGACTACAAGCATGCACTACCATGCCCGGCTAAGTTTTGTATTTTTTGTTGAGATGAGGTTTCAGGCTGGTCTTGAACTCCTGAGCTCAAATAATCCTCCCACCTCGACCTCCCAAAGTGCTGGGATTACAGGCGTGAGCCACCGCATCTGACCCTTGTCTGATTTATTAGGCTAAGGTTTCTTTCTTCTACAGTAATGGTTTTACTTGTGCTGTTTTCTTGCACTACTTTAGTGGGTGCAGCAGGTCCCTCTAATCAAATCCTTTTGCTCCCTGGCCCTACACATGTTCTATGTTACTTCTGGAATCTCACCTGGTTCACTTTCTTCCTCCTTCACTACACTCCACCTACGCTTCCCATCCATACCAAGCAGGCTTCTGCCCCTGAGCTGTCAGTGTTGCTTCTCTGCCTGGAAAGCTCGTCTCCTAGATGTTCCTCTGGCTAGCTGCATATTCAGGTCTCATTCCACATATGACTTGCTCAGAGTGGCCAACCATGTGCCTCCCCAGCACCAGTCAGTATCACTCTATTATATTACAGCCTTTCAATGTTTTTTCATCTGAACTGTACTTTTTAACTTTATTGTCTTCTCCCATTAAAACGTAGACTTCAACAAATTGTGTCTATCTTCTTCAATGCAATATCCAAAAAATCTGACACATAATAGGGCTAAAATAAAATGTACATTGAATGGGAGACTGAATTTCAAATCTCTGTCTCTGTGAATCTTTCTTCTTTGACTCGATATGGCTACTTTCCTCCTCTAATCAGCTCAAGAGTTGCATGTTTTTTGAGAAGGAGTACATGAGACACTTTACATACATTATATATTTTAATCCTTGCAACAACTCAGTAAGGTAACTATGAATATGTCCATGGAAACTGACAAAGCTAATGAACAACCAGAATTCAAACAAAGGTCAAATGACTTCCAAGCTGATCTTCTTGTCATTAAGTCATGTCACTGTTTGCTATCTGAATAGTAAAGTGAGGCTCTTGATTGTACTCAGAAGCTCACTTTATCACAAGCTGTCTCATTGGTTTTTCTACCCCATCCTCTCCCTTACCTAAGCATGGGTTTAATTCATGTAACGTGCTTATGGTTAGGAGTTATTTGGATACTTTGTCATGGATTCCTTTTGCAATCCCATAGCAACAGGGATTGTGTAAGGCCATTTTAGACATGTTATCAATATTTGTTGAGGTGAGTTGATTAAACAGATAGATAACACAAATAAGGAAATCTAGGAAACCCTTGAGAGGACTTGCTGGTTCTGGATTGAATGGTGATATGGTTTGGCTCTGTATCCCCACCCAAATCTCATCTGGAATTGTAATCCACAGGTTTCATGGGAGGGACCTGGTGGGAGGTGATTGGATTATGGGAGTGATTTCTCCCATGCTGTTCTCATGATATAGAGTTCTCATGAGAACTGATGATTTTAACGTGTGGCACTTGCCCTTTGCTTGCACTCTCTTGCCTGCCACCAGGTAAGATGTTCCTTGCTTCACCTTCTGCCATGATTGTAAGTTTCCTCAGGCCTCCTCAGCCATGTGGAACTGTGAGTCAATTAAACCTCCTTTCTGTATGGATTGCCCATTCTCAGTAGTATCTTCATAGCAGTGTGAGAATGGACTAATACAAAGGGAGTCTACTGGTCAAACAAATGTGGAGTTGGAGTCATCACCATATATTTCTTATGAGGAAATACTTGAAGGGAATAATATAGTTATATGTAAAATTTCACCAGCCAACTCAAAATTAACTCAAGGAAATTTCTGGAAATTGACTTGAGGTAAAATATTTCCTTATGAGATTACCAAGTCCTATCACAAAACTCTCCTATTGAAATGAACTCTTATCCTCAGGTTACTTTCTGCTTCTGAGAATTTTCTTAAATTTACATTGATTCTCAATGACTTCCTACATGTAAATCACTTTCCAAAAAAACTAGCAGACTATTGAATGGGAACACTATATATTGAGTTGGTAATTCATTTCTAAACATCAGTTAAGAACACTAAAATGAGGAAAAACAACTGTATGTAAGTTACATCACTTAATAAGACTGTTAATGAAGAAAACCAATTCAATTTTTAGGAATTAAATCAGCTTATACTTAAAAATACTTAATATTCAATGCTTTTACTGAGCAACTACTGTGTAGCCAGGTGTATTTTAGGCACTAGAAATACAGTGGTAAAATACACTATTCCTTTGTTCAATAAAGATATATTTTAGTAGGGAATAAACTGCAAGTAAATATATAAGAACAAATTGTGATACAATTTTTTTTTTTTAATAAGGGGAAATTATGAGAGGAGGAGTTAGAGGTCAAGATATGCTACATGAACAAATTATGTTTAAATTGGAATCTAAAGGTGTTACTCAAGCTTAGAGTGGTAGTTATGAGGTTCTAGTGGAAGGAGGATAGGGGAGTAGGGGAAGACAAGTCTAGTGGAGGGAAGAGCAAAGATGAAATCCCCCTCCCATTCTAAGGTAGGAGAAAGACTGACTGGATTGAGGAACTCCAGCACGGCTGCAATAAAGTGAGCATTCGAGGCCCCAGATAAAGAGAGCAATCCACGTTTGGTAGGCAAACCAAATAAGGTAGAGTGAGTGACAGTGGCTGTTGAACATACATTATGATGTGTGGTTTTTGTTTCTGGGTTTTTGTTTGATTTTTGGTGATAGGCCTGATTCGATCAGCTACCTCTGTTTTCTTTTACAAAGTCCTAATGAGTTCATTTATTTCATCATTTAAAAATAAGTTACTGATTACCTTCTATATGCAAGAGAGTACAATGTGTGATGATGGCATCTAGAAATGGCCAATCAAATCTGAACATTTACAATCTGAGTTATAGAATACAGAATAGTTATTTTCATATTAAGAATTGCTTTGTATTTAATGGCCTCGGGTTATTGGGTTAACAGGAAAAATGAAAGAATCTACAAATTGTTCTCAGAGATTATAATTTGGACCAAACATAGGGTTCCAAGTCTCACTTCCTTAGGTTGAATCCTGACTTCACTGCTTCCTAATTTTTTTTTTTTTTGAGACAGAGTCTCGCTGTCGCCCAGGCTGGAGTGCAGTGGCGCGATCTCGTCTCACTGCAGGCTCTGCCCCCCGGGGTTCACGCCATTCTCCTGCCTCAGCCTCCCGTGCAGCTGGGACTACAGGCGCCCGCCATCTCGCCCGGCTAATTTTTTGTATTTTTAGTAGAGATGGGGTTTCACTGTGTTAGCCAGGATAGTCTCGATCTCCTGACTTCGTGATCCGCCCGCCTTGGCCTCCTAAAGTGCTGGGATTACAGGCGTGAGCCACCGCGCCCGGCCACTGCTTCCTAATTTTCTGTGTGTGGGCAACTGCATTTTTTCTTTGAGCTTCAGTTTACTGTTCTGTAAACTGAGAGTAATGGCAAAATTGTTACCTGGTTATCTACAGGGGAGGGGATAAGAGAGGTAGAGTGACTGAATAGATATTACATGAAATACAGGTCCAATGTTTGGCACATAATATTGACTTAATAAATAGTAAGCATTATATACACAAATAACTCAAAGATGATTTTTATTGTAATCTTCAGTTTGAGGACATGTACTTGACCCTTGTCATACTTGTCTGGTTGTTGGAAGTACCAGACATAATCATTTGATTGGTCTGTGGATACGGCTGGGCAACTGTCGTTGTTAAAGCTTCCTAGGTGATTCTACTGTACAGTGATAGTTGCAAACCACTGACCTAGAGGCTGCTGGAGGATGACAACATCCTGCTCCACTCTGTGTCCTGACCTACCTCAGTAAGAATTTAAGTAAGTGGCAAAATCGCCAAAGGGCAGGTAAAAGAAGGTACACACTGGGGTGTTACAGGAACCTGATAGATTTATATAGTGTGTTCCTAGGGCCCTGTTTGTACTGCATTTTCAGTCTGTTTGGTGAGAGTTTCTAACCAGATGTGAATATTCAGTTTCTCTCATCCCTGGGATCCTAGGTCCCATTACATCTTTGCAGAATTCATTGACACCAATAGCAGAAATTACTCTTTAAAGTCATTAATAGGCACACTGTTGCATCATAAAATGTTAGTACATTTAATAGTCTCCCAGCATCCTGAATAAAGCCTATGTATTTCTGAAAATGTCTGATGGACTTGAAGGAGTATCTGACATGGAAGATTTTAGACTAAGGATCCCTCTGCTCTTTCACAAAGGATCTCCTTTCCCCCACAGTGCTAGATAAATCTTCCTCAGCCATCCCTTTGATTATGTCATTCTCCAGTGCAAAAACTTCCAATGGCTCCCCACAACTGCAGGAAAACTTCTAACCCCTTGAAAATGGCTTTCAAGTTTCTTGACTGTCTGGATCAGTCATCATTTATAGACATGCCAATATTTTTCTCTTGCACAAACCCTGTGCTTTAGCCAAATGATCTATTGACTGTACCCTGAACATACTTTGTGCTTTTAGCCTTCTATATCAATGTTTCTCAAACTTTCGTATATATACAGATCAACTGAGTATCATGTTAAAATACAGATTTGGGTTCATTAGTTGGAGTAGAAGTGCAATGAGTTTCTTCATTTCTAACAATCCCTCAGGTGTTATATGTGGTGCTGGTACCAGAACTCCACTTGGGGAGTAAGGCTTTATGCATAGGTTAATAAAAGCTGTCAGGTAAACCAGAATAATTTATCATCTCCTCGTTGCATATTTCATTCCTGTTTATTTTCAATGTTTGTGTGACAAAGTTACTAATTGAGATATTAATTTTTAACTCCTCATGATATTTCTCGTTTTCAATCCATTTTCCAAAAATGTCATGGTCTTGTGTGACCCCTTCTCTCAGGAAAGGTTTGTGTTTCTGGGCCATGAGAAAGGTGGCTTGCAAGATGCATCCTGGTCTGGTTTGGTTTTCCAACAGCCTAAGACATTCAAAAAAAATGCTGCGGATTTCTTGGGAAAGAGGAAATTGTCTGGCTCTTTGAGGAGCAGACAGCAGTGAGGAGAATTCTCTGGCCTGGAAGGGGATGGAAGTTTGAGGAGGCTACTCTTCTGAGGGATGGCTGTGTGTTATACACACACAGGTTACTGGAACCTTAAGAACACAGCTCCAAAGCTTGCCAGAGAAGTAAGTACCCCAAGCTTGACAAGTAAACTAGAGAATCTTGTGCATTAAAGGAGAGAAGCTGCTTTGTCCCCATTTTAGAGCAAACTTAGAACCTCTGCAAAAATGGGGCTGGGGGTGGAATAAAAAATGACTGATAAATTAGATGCCCCACATGTTGGGGAATTGAAAAAGGTTTTAGGTAGAAAATAAATTGATATTCCTTTTAAGGCTCATTATTTGAATCAAAATTCATATGTGCTAAACTTATTTCAGATCCGATATCCTCCTGAAACCTGCTTTGGTGTACACAAGGGCATCATGACTGAGGTAAGCAGACCTGACTCTGGGATCAAATGAGCCCAGCTTGAAATTTTAATTTGATATATATGTGCGTGTCAGAATTTTTATTTGCAAAAATGTGATTAATGACATTTATTTCACTGGATTGTTGAGAGGGTTAGAAATAATAAATATACCCATGTTGCATGTAGTGTAGAGTCAGTAAATGCTATTATTATACCTATTGTTTCTTTTTTTTTTTTTTTTTTTTTTTTTTGAGACGGAGTCTTGCCCTGTGGCCCAGGCTGGAGTGCAGTGGCGCAATCTCAGCTCACTGCAAGCTCTGCCTCCCGGGTTCACGCCATTCTCCTGCCTCAGCCTCTCCGAGTAGCTGGGACTACAGGTGCCCGCCACCACGCCCGGCTAATTTTTTTTTGTATTTTTAGTAGAGACAGGGTTTCACCATGGTCTCGATCTCTTGACCTCGTGATCCACCTGCCTCTGCCTCCCAAAGTGCTGGGATTACAAGTGTGAGCCACCGCGCCCGGCTATACCTATTGTTTCTTTACTGCTACCTGTAACACTTTTACTATGATCCAAGTAGCATTTGAGATGCCAAATGCATCCAAAAAAATTCCTAAAACCGTGTTGTCTACATGATTAATTTGAATATTATAAATATTCTTTGATAGTAACCAGACACTAATAACTTTTGATCATAATGATGCTCGTTAATTTATTACCTACTCTTAACAGTTATTTCCCAAGTGTCTCAGTATTGTACCTGTAACATAAACTCTGAAGCAGGAGATTATTATTTGTACTTCTTGGTAATTCTTTGATGTTTAGTCTAGTGTCTCATATATAGTAGATACTCAGCAAATCCTTGGCACCTGGTATTGCAAAACTATGGCTTCTCATAATTTAGTAGAATGTTAGCCGACAAATATTTTCAATAAAATTTTGGCAATCTGGAATTAGGAAAAGTACTGCATTTTAATCTACATTACTTCCTTATTGCTTGAAGAACTATAATATACTCTCAGTCTGAAGCAAGTGAGCTTCATGCTTCATCACATCCAAATCTGCTTATGTTTTGTTTCTTACCAAGTAGGCTGAATTTTAAGGTAGATGCAACTATGGAAACCAGAGTGGGGGCAAGCAGACCAATGAAGAGAATCACTGTTTCTTTATCTGTTGTATAAATATTTTTGCAGAGCTTTTGAACCCAGAGTATCAAGGCAGAAGTCATTATGCTCTTTAATTTAATTAAATGGGATTTAATATGTTTCAAGTAATATCCTGATATATATTTCAGGAAAATATAACAAAGAATCAATTTCGTAGAATTCAGTTAGCTAGGGGTTAAATTCTACCCTAGCAACAGAAACTTTACAGCTGCTGTCAGAAACAGTAATTACTCTGGTCAACATTCTCTAAGAAACTCCAGCTGTCTTATCAAGCTTGCTTTGTCAGAAAGACTCCTTTCCTGTTAGGGGCATCAGTTGTAGAATAACCATGATGGTGCCAATGAAAGAGCTGAAAAAAATGTTTTAGAAGCCATAGTGTGGCTTATATATATGTATTTGTTTTTTGCTTAAATTTAAAGTTCTGATAATATCTACTGTGCTTTTAGACAACCTTCCACTGAATTTTAAAGAAAGCACAAAAATGAGAATTTTTCTCTTTGAAACAAACTCCTAAGAAATTAATACTAATGATGGCCTTCAATGCAAATCTCAACCCACCTAACAAACAAAGCTGAAGATACTAGCAACTTATATCCTGGAGGCTCTAAGATGTTATCACCTCAATGTGACATCCTATGAATAGGAGCTTAGCTTTAAACCTAGTCAGAGGTCACAAATGATTCATTTTGTTAGTGTAAATATTCATGGGAATTCTCATCATTCTTAGAGATACGGTTCTTCAGAGGCGACTTTTAGCTCATACAATTACTTACCATGGTATTTCCCCTTTTCTACTGGCGGGGAAAATTTAGGAAGGAGGAAATAGGGACTAATGAGCCTATACTCATGTGACAAAAAGGGATATATGAGGAAATGAATGAGCCATTGGTGTTAATGGAACTGATTAGAGTACAGTTAGAATTGAAACACTATGTTAT
The DNA here is from genome assembly GCF_009828535.3 of Hylobates moloch. NCBI lineage: Eukaryota > Metazoa > Chordata > Mammalia > Primates > Hylobatidae > Hylobates > Hylobates moloch. The sequence continues at coordinate 138,643,493 of NW_026652281.1, forward strand.
AGCATTTAGCAGTGGAAAGTTTCAGTAGAAAACTAGAGCTAATTATTACCATCCCCATTTTACCTAAAATAAAACTTCAACTTTTTAAGTTAATTTCCATGATCAATGCTTAAACACTTTTTTAGCATCATCCTATGCCATGCTTAGACACTGAGACCTTTTTTAATTCTCAAACTTACCAAGCCTGTTCTTAACTTAGGCACTTTGAGCTAGATGTTTTTGGGGTTTTCTTTGTCACATTGTTGTTCCCTCTGTCCATGTTGCCATCTCCTGATCTTTGTATGGCTGGCTCCTGCTTACAATTACAATTTCATCTTAAATGCCTCATCTCCCAAGGGGTCTCATTTGATCATCACACATAAGGTGTCATCCACTAGGTTTCTATCTGCCTTAATTATCTATATGACACTATTACTTCCCCCCTCTAAATATATTTCATTATCATCTTCCTCCACTTGAAGATAAGCTCTGCAGAAGCAAGGATCTGATTAGTTTTATTCACTTTGATATCAGAAATTACAACGATGCCAATTATCAGTAGACACTTACTAAACTGGTCTTTGAAGGGGTGAATGAGTTTAAGAACACAAGTTACCTTAGAGATTTTTATTCATGGCATCCTTAAATTGAAATCCATAGATTATATAAATATTTTCATATGAGTAATGCTTTCTTTTCTCTGAAGATGAGCCACGGTTTTCAAGAGAGTCTCAAAGGGGTCTCAGACCTATTGTTTCAAGTCTCAAGCTGGGTTCCCCAGAAGTGGTGCTGAGATGAGAAATCATGTAACAGTGGTGTGTTAAGAAGTGTTTTTAGGAAAAACAGGACGTCAAGTAGGAAGCAAGGCTGGGAAGGGAAGGAGGCCAAGCAAGGGTGTGGCATAAAACCAAGTCCCACTGGGGAGCTTTAGAGACAAGTGGCCACATTCAGAGCTGTATCAAGGGCCTAAGGAGTTTATATCTCCACATCCTTAGTCATTGGCTCATGGTTTCCCTGGGGAAAAGGAGGGTGTAATTCCGGCTCTTTAGTTTGCACATAAAGCTGTATCAGGAAGCCTGAGGGTGGCCCTGCAAATGAAGGGAGGTGAGTTCTAGCCATTAGAAGTAAAATTTCCTGAGATCTCATGTTCATGTTCCTGAGATCTCATAATCATGGAATCATGATCTTCCATGTTTCAGAGGCTATGGTGGAACACTCACAGTATATGCTCCTTCAAAAGAAAAACAAGTAGCTTAATAATTATCACTCAGTCTATTATAATTTCCTCATTCTATAAATTGGAAAAATAAATTCTACTGAAGTGAGGTGGTTTTCTAATAATTCTTTGGTAAAATTTGTTTGGATCAGATCCAAGGTTGAAAGACTACCAGCCTATTTATTCATTATTGAAAACTCAATAAATATTTATACACATATATATGCATGGATTTTTATTAAATGTAGGATTTCTTCCTAGAAGTTATGGATAATACAATATCAATAAATTACCACCTTTTCCACAGTGACTCTGTAGTGCACTAAAAGACAAAAGATGTATATCAACAAGGAGCACTAAAAAATGTGATCACATAAGAAGGAATACATTTTTACCAAGATACAGAGCAGAGAGTAATCACATCCAGCTTAGGGACTCAAGGAAGAGTTCACTGAAGTTGAGACCCTTAACCTCAACGTATCTTTCTTGTTAAAAGAAAATATGTCCATTCAGAGATATTTAAACAAGTGTCTGCTATATTCTAGACAGAGTAATGAGCACTGAGAATATGGTGGCAAATGAAAAAGGCAAAGCTCCTACTCTCCTCTAGTTTATATGTATTTGGATAAAGAACAATGATGACTAGGAAGAATGACAAACAAGAGAATGTCAAATACTGACAAGAACTATAAAGCAAGGGTAAATGAAGAGAAGTGAAGAGAGGAAAGTTGACACTGGTTTAGATGTAGTGATTAGGGAAGATTCCTCTGACACTAAAAATTTGAATTAAGACCTGAAGAATGAAAGGAGCCAGAAGCAGAGAGGAACACGCATAGGAGAAAAGAAATCCAAATATAAAGGGCAAGTTCAAAGGCTCTGAGGCATGAACAAGCTTGGAATAATCAAGAAATAAAAAGACAGTGAATTTGTATTTCAGTAGTCAAAGAGGAACCCAGTAAGAGATTATTTTAGAGAGATTGGCGGGGTCTTGTAGCCCAGAGTGAGGAGTTTGCCTTTTAAGTGCAGTGGTTAAACATGACATTGCGCATGTTTTAAAACCTATGTGTACCAACTATTAGAAACTGGAATTAAAATTAAAAAACATACTATTTAATTAGCATCAAAAATTTATTAGTTAGTTATATATGTAACAAAATATGTTCAAGATCTGTAGGAGGAAAACTAAAAAAAAAAAAAAAAAAAAAAAAAACACTGATGAGAAGATCAAAGAGCTTGATAAATCTAGAGGTATTCCATTTTCATAGACCAGAAGACTCAATGTTGTTCAGATGTTAGTTCTTAGCTTGATCTATGAATTCCATGGTATCCTAATTAAAATTCTAGCAAGCTATTTTGTGGATAACAACAAACTGACTCTATTATTTATATACAGATATAAAGGGAACAGAATGACCAACACGATGCTGAAGATGTAAAACAAAATTAGGGAACTGACACTATCCTACTTTAGGATTTACTATAAAGATGCAGTAATCACAACACCTTGTTATCAGTGAAAGAGTAGACACATAGATCAATGTAATAAAATAGAGGCTTCAGAAATAGACTCATACAAATTTGGTTAACTTATTTTTAACAAAGCCAAAAGGCAATTTGATGGAAAAAGGATAATCTTTTTAACCAATGTTACTGGAACAATTGAAAGTCAATACAAAAAATTTGTACCTAATCACAGGTATTATATGTTACACAGAAAACAATTTTAAATGACCTAGAAATTTAAATGTAAAATAAAAAATATAAAACTTCTAGAAGAAACCATAGGGGAAAAAATCTATGTGAACTTGGGTTTGGTGATGACTTCTAGATACAACTCCAAAAGCATAATTCATAAAAGAAAAAATATGATAAATTGAACTTTATTAAAATTAAAACTTTAACTCTACAGAAGACACAGAAGATCTCTCAGTTTCTAATACTATTCTCCAATAAAATAATACAGATCTCTTTGAATAAAAGCCTCTTCCAAGGCTGGGGCAAAGTATATACAAACTGAGCCTAAAGCACATTGTAGTGCCAGAAAGTAAGGAAGTGCTGAACACACACAAAAATGAAATCAAACTCCTACACAATGATAGAGTATGCCAAAAGGCATAGAAACCAACTGACAGAGTTCCCAAGGGCCAAAACTGGAACAATTTGAGGGGAAAAATAAATAATATACTGTTAGATTATAACACAAAGTATAAAATAAATATCATTTAATCTGTACTTACATAAATGATTAAATAAATGAATGAATGGGAAATGAGAGACATACTTCCTTTGCAGATGAATTCCAAATCCTTTTTGTAGATACTCCACCCTCAAGTCAGGGTGGGGGGAGCATAATTCTCCACCTTCCTGTTGGCTGTTCATGGTCACTTCCTTTCAAAGAGTGCAGTATGCGAAGGAGGAAACAGAGTACAATGATAGTGGATAAACCCGACAGACACGACCTCAGCCAGGTAATCACAATTTAGGCCCAAAGTGATATCATCATGTTGGTATGATGAACCCTTGCTATGATGTGATGGCAGTGGAACCTGGCCTCTGTAGCTCTTCCCCCAAAACTTTAGTTTAATCATAAGAAAAAGAAGAAAAAAATAACTCCACCAATTCAGGGCTATTCTATAAAATGTCTCTCCAATACCCTCAAAACTCTCAAAGTCATCAAAAACAAATGAACAGAAAAGTTTGAGATAAACCTATCAACTAAGTGTAATGAGATATCCTGGAATCAAAAAGGAAATAAAGTAAACTATAAAGAAATCTCAATAAAATGTGAACTTTTGGTAATAATGTATCAACATTGGTTTAGTAGTTATGACAGATGTACCATATTAACATAAGATGCTAATGATAGGGGAAACTGGGTGTGGGGTGTGGGGGAACTCTTTTTACTGTCTGCATAACTCTCCTACAAACCCAAACCTCTTCTAGGACAATGTTTACTAAAAATTCTGTGGCATTATAACCAAAAATAGGAAATAAAAGTCCATCCGAAGTAAAATAGGTATACAAATTTAGGTCCACACTCATGATGGAATACTACACTGCATTAAAAATAACACACTTCTGATGCATGCAACAATACAGATACATTTCAAAATATTTTGTTGAGGATAGAAGCCAGAGATGCCAGAATCAAAAGAATGCATACTCCATGGTTTCATTTATATAAAATTCAAGAATAGGCAAAGCTAATTCATGTAAAAGTAATCAAAATGATGATTGCCTCTGAGGGGTAGGGATTGAAAGAAGGCATGAGAGAAATTTCTAGAGTGTTGGAAATGTCTTGTATCTCAATTTTGGTAGTAGTTGATGAAGTATATATTTATCAAAACTCGTTGAATTGTAATTTTACAATCTGTTCCTTTCATGGCATGCAAATTTTACTTCAAAAATGCCTACATTAAAATTTTATAAAAATACTTGGGCTACTGGGAAGAGAATGAGTTTCAGGGAGCAAGAATACTACCAAAGAGATCATTTAGGAAGCTACTTCAGAAGTCTAAAGGAGAAGTGATGGTTACTTTTCATCGTGATATAATAGAGAATGAGATAAATGTATGTTTTTAAATATATTTTGGAACTGGAAGCAACCAGGATATGCTGTTTAGTCTGTTTTAGTAGATACAAAAAGTAGAAATTCTTATAGAAAGAACACTGAGCTTAATCGACAGACCCAAATATGAGTTTCAGCTTTGCTATCTTTTCAATTTTGTGATCATCCACAAATAGCTTAATCTATCTGTGCCTTTAGTATCTCATTTTTAAGTGAGCTGATTAGATTCATTATACATAGCTCACAGGTTACAGAATGTGTATGTGGAAACAGTTTGTACATTGTGATATATCACATATATTAAACTTACTAAATACATTATGTAAGGAATATGTAGTACTGGAAAATATATCAAGGATTACTTTAATCATCAATCACAAACAGATAAACTATTCTGACTTAAACAGCTCTATTTCTTTGCACTAATACTCTATTTATTTGACTTACTACACAGCTCAATTTCTTTTTAGTTGGGATAAAAATCTCAACTATGGACATGAAGAATCTGAGACTACAGATCAGAAAAAAAATGTTGTGTACATGGTAAGAGATCAAAGTTGCAGTACTGAGGACATTTTGTTATACAGTGTCTAGAAGTTCAAAATTCCATGGACAGATCTTACTGAGACATGATGACACTTCAAACAAACTCAGTTTAGTTTACATCTGCTTGCAAGTAAGCATGGAAAGCATTATTGTATCTTCAGAACTACTTAACCAAGGCTATGCCACTCTAAATCTATGCTCAAAACTCTCATGATAAATCGAAGAGAACAGCCAATCAAATGTTAGTCTACTAAGGTTTCCTAGGCAACTTACACGCAGTTAGAGAAATGGATTGTACACAGTTGAGAAAAAAAAATGCTGCAGCAATTTCACCTTACTGAAACTTTCCCTTTCTACAAAGATCACACACACACACACCCCTAATTATTTGGAAAATAAAAAAAAGGACCATTACAGCCATGAGGCAAAGGACCTGAACACTCATTAGAATCTATGAGTACCATTGTCTTCTAAACTATGGTTGCAGATGATAATACTGCAAATAGTGATGTGATTTGAAAAAATGCGTTTAACTTCCTAGGAATGCTCCTTGGGATAGCATCCGTGTTATGGTCTCATTCTAAACTGGGAATTGTTAAATTATATTTGTACAAAATCCTGATTGGGTGGCTATTCAAAAATGTGTATTTATTTCTTTATTTTCAGAATGTAGAATGTGCTCACGACATAGTAGCTGTTAAATAAACCTGGTCGCATTAACTGAGAATTAACACTGAAGTTTTATAATGTCCTATTCTATCCTCAACTCAAGGCACACTCATGATTAGCTCAGTGGGCGACCAGTAAACATTAGTATTCTTGGCCATTTCCCCTTTTCTAATTTGACTCCACTGACTCCATATCTAGAATACAATCAATTTGTCTAGTTAAGCTTAAGTAGATGAAATGAATCCCTTCCTCTCACCATTATATTCCAGTATGTGGATTTGGCACTTTGAGAAAAGGTGACATTGAGTAGTTAATTCATTTACTACATATTTATTTAGTATTTAGTAGGAGCCAGGTAATGGAAATGTTGATTGGTATCCTAACTAATTTTGAACAAATACTTAGCATCTAAAATTCATTGTAAATTGTGCCTAGCCAAATCTAACAGACTTTTATAGCTGGAAAGAACTCTGCTGTCACGTGGCAAGATTCAGGATTTCTAAATCCTTGAATGCTATCTCATCAGCAACCACCATGATAGATTAGAAACTGAGTGATGCACACAGAAAACCAGCCAGCCAAATGCATTTTCTTTATTACTAGCTAGGATTTAACTCTCAGTCCTACCTGTTTGATCTCTTGCCCTCATATACCACACATGTGCCTCTAGAATTTCTAAAGCCAGGTTGAGTTGTCAAATCTAGCCTAGAAGATGGTTGAAGTATCAGAATATAAAAGTTGTTAGATGGAGTACATATCTGCTTGTTTACCCCTATATTCTGAGTGCCCAGCGCTGAAGCTGAGTTTAAGTTTTGTTGGGTGAAGACATGAAGGTAAGCTGCTTCATGCCTCTTTTCCTAAGAATCTCATTTTAGTAGGCCAGGAGAGCGGGGGCACTCATTAGCGATCTGAGAGGAAGCCCTGATCTCCATGGAAGGATTAGACGAAGTCACTGCTATTCAAGAGTCATTTATTGTAATTCCTTCATTGAATAGATACAAACAATTATTCCAGGAAGGGCAATGTTTGCTCAACGTCATTGTGTTAATCTGTTCTCACGCTGCTAATAAAGATATACCCAAGACTGGGTAATTTATAAAGGAAAGAGGTTTGATTGGCTCACAGTTCAGTATGGCTGGGAGACCTCAGGAAACTTATAATTGTGGTGGAAATGAAGCCAACATGCCCTTCTTCAAATGATGGCAGGAAAGAGAAGAACGAATGCCCAGTGAAGGGGAAAGCTCCTTGTAAAATCATCAGATCTTGTGAGAACTAACTCACTATCATGAGAACACGATAGAGGAAACCACCTCCATTATTCAATTATCTCCCCTTGGTCCCTCTCATGACACATGGGGATGTGTCAGTTCAAGATGAGATTTGGGTGGGGACACAGCTAAACCCTATCAGTCATATGTCTAACTTGCGGGATATTTTCAAAACTTGTTCCATTTTCCTATTGCACCACAGTGTGATTGAAAGGAATTAACAGACTGACTGTTGGATGATGAAATTTGGTACAGCCTCTCTAAAAGGAAATATACTTGATTCTTCAGAGGGCAGAATCTGGGCTACGGAGAGTAAATATCTGCATATTAATGATAATAAAAAGGTAATAAAACTGAAAAACATTCATTCTTATGATTTTTAAATCATACTATATACCCAAATGTTCTGTGGATCTTATTTTTGAAAGTTTTCTGTGTAAGAATATGTAAAGAAAAATATCTGGAGTGATCTACAATGAAATATTTTCAGAGCTCCCTGGGCAGTAAAATTTTTGTCATCACATACTTATTGAACAATAATGTTGATTCTAAGACCATTTTTCAGCAACATGTTTATTACCCATATTAGGTCTAAGATAAATATATGAATATACAACCTCATGCATATAGACATATGAGTTTGTGTATAATACAGTGCCTGGCATATAGTAGGTGTTTAATGTACGTTAGAATGGTTTATATGTAATTATGCAGATATACAAACATTCATGCATATATACAAACACACTATATAGAATTGATTGTACTGCTTTCAGAGTTTTGGATTTTATGAAAATCTTAAATCTTTTATTTGGCTTTATGCATACACCAAAAGATATATCAAAATGAATGATTTTAAAAGGAAAACAAGGCTGCAAATGAAAAGTAAGGAAGGACTGCTGCTCTTCCAAGTATAGCTCACCAAAGCAAAAATCACTAAAGTAATTACAGCCTTGATTATGGTCTTTAAACTGTCAAAATATTCAATTCCATATACTCTCTATTTTCTCCTGTTTGTGGATTGCCAAAGATAGAGGGAAAAGGATAGAAATATATACTGCCCAATATAGCTATTCTTAGATGATTCTCTCAGGTGGTTAATCACTGGGATTAATTAGCAAGCAGCTACTGTGAGAACTTGATCTTTTTCCTTCATTCTTAGTCTTACATCACCAGGTATTTTCTAAAATCAGCCTGAGCACATCCATAAATTAAGTATCAAAGCTTGTCACTGAGGGAAGAATACTCACAGGTATCCATCCTGACAGTAGGAGTCGCGCTTTGTGTGCTAAGTGAGGCGGTGACTCGAAAAATACATTTGTTTCCACCCACACGATCTCCCACTGACAAATGCTCTGCCTCTCAGGGCCAAAATTCTAGAATTATATTCCAACAAATAGATTTACTAAAAAAAAAAAATAATAAAGAAAAAGAAATAAGAAAAAATTAAAAGTAAAAAAAAAAAAAAACTGTCAGAGTTACAGCACCTGCCTAAAATTGATTATCTAGTTGTTCCCCTACCCCAAAAACAGTACTTTCTAAAGCAATCTAGTGTTGCTGTCTCAAACCAGGGCATATGTCTAAATGGGCCCATAGTTAAACACATCTGGTCATAGGGCTGGTAGACTTGCTGGAACTATATAAAACATCTATTTTTTTATAACTCCAAATGCTCAGCTGGTTAAGAATACCACCTACTTTCTGCCACCCCAATCTGGAGCACCATATTGAGAAGCTTCTCTAGACTTTCAACACATAGCCAACTAGACACCTGAATTGGTATTAAGCATCATCATCATTTTTATCTGTGTTTTTTACAGACAGGGTCTCACTATGTTGCCCTGGCTTATGTGGAGTGGCTATTCACAGGCACCTGCAACTCCTGCACTCAAGCAATCCTCCTTCCTCAGCCTCCTGAGTAGCTGGGACTACAGGCAGGCCCCACTGTGCCCAGCTCACCATTTGTTTTTTAATAAACATTTTTAAGCCTGTGATGGAGCCGTGGGGAGGTATTGAGAGAAAGAGGGGTGGGGACAGGTACTACCAAATATACATGACTCATTTCTTCTTCCTGTATGTACCTTATCGTTGAATAAGTTTATTATTTGTCAATCATGTAATTAATTTATATATCCATGATTTTGTGTAGAACACCTTTATATTGTACATAAAAATACAGAACCTGAATATTCATTAGTACATAGTTGAAAGAAGGCTGAATTATTGATATCAGGTTTCAAAGAAAAATGGATAACTGGAAGACTAAGAGGTAATACTGAAACCATCTAACTAAAAAGAAATAGTCACTGAGTGCATATGTATGAAGAACTACGCGAGTCACTTTCTGAGAGCTTTTGTTTTCTCCGTTATTTCCTCCTCTGACTTGCTTATCTGTAATGGTTATCTGGATTAGAAGGTTGAATATTTTTGAGATCACAGAGAGTCAACCTGAATCAAAGTCTTCAGAATGGAAGAACAGTCAGAGGGCTTTCAGGGAAAGAACCGCAAAGTCATTTAAAAAGCAAGATCTATTTGCAAGCCTTTTTCCTTTTTTGAAGCATCAGGAATGATAGCTCTGGGATAGCTCTCAATAAAGTAGATTCAATATGTGGTAGACATGTACTTAGAAACTCAAAGTGCTTTGCAGTATCATAAAATATTCCCACATAATCACAGTATTTCTCTTTGCAATTATTTTTTAAGGAAGCAAAACAAGTATTTAAGGGGGAGAGAAATTATTTCATATCACAGAATAAACTAGGCACTCAAGTTTCTGTTTGATTGTCCAGGTTTCTGCTTCACTGGGCAAGGCATTGTAATTGTGATTATGAAAACCTCAAAATCATTTCTGTGTGTAAAACACAACTTAACTGAAATAATAATAATACAACATAATAAAACATTGTTGAGTCTTTAATGTATGTGCCAGGCATTTAGGAAAATAATTTCATGTTTATGTAATTTTACAACTAGTTTGTGTCAATGATTAGGGCTGCCCTTCAAATATTTCCAAATCTCCTCCAAGGCATATGATAGGATTATATATTTCTGCCCCCTTCAAGTTGAGTGAGGCCATATGGCTTTCACTGGCCCCCAAAATATAAGCAGTTAAAACCAAGTCAGGGCACAATTAGCTGCTCACACTTTCCCCCTGCCCTGGTGATCAATAAAATCTTATGTGGTGGCTACTCTATCACCAAAAGTTTCTGAGTGAGAAGAAGTGGTGTTAAACCCACAACTGACCCACTAAGGACATGTAGCATAAGTGAGGAAGAAAAACAAACAAGCCTGTGTTGTGTCAGACTGTAAAATTTTGGGATTTTTTTGTCACTGCAGCATAACTGTACTAGCTTATCCTAATTGTTAGGTTATCAAATAGATATTATCTACATTTACTGAAGAGAAGTTGAAAACTCAAATAATACTTATAATATGGCCTAGGTCAAAGAGTCAGTAAAAGAGAGAACTGTGATTTGAACTCAATTCTTTCTGACTTTAGAGTCCAACTCATCACCACTAAACTTATTTCACTAACTTTATTGCTTGCAATAAGTTTACTTTTTTTTTTTTTTTTTTTTGAGACAGAATCTCGCTCTTTTTGCCCAGGCCGGAGTGCAGTGGCGCTATCTCAGCTCACTGCAAGCTCCGCCTGCCGGGTTCACGCCATTTTCCTGCCTCAGCCTCCCGAGTAGCTGGGACTACAGGCACCCGCCACTGCACCCGGCTAATTTTTTGTATTTTTTTAGTAGAAACGGGGTTTCACCGTGTTAGCCAGGATGGTCTTGATCTCCTGACGTCATGATCCGCCCCCCTCGGCCTCCCAAAGTGCTGGGATTGCAGGCGTGAGCCACTGCGCCCGGCCAATAAGTTTACTTTTATGTGATCTTCCTTAGACTTAGTGGTTCTAGGAAAGACTTGCTTTTGACACTGTTTCATTGGAATATATTTTTAAAGCTAAGCTGAAATAATAAAACAAATCTTCTACAGCACTTTATGACTTACGAAACATTTTCACATATATGGTTAACTCATTGTTTCCTCACAATAAACCTGTGACTTAGGCAGGGCGGGTATATTATCCCATTGTTACAGCTGAAGAAAATCTAGGTACCAAAAAATCAATAGCTAATTGATATTCCAAGGTCATATAGCTAGGCAATGACAAACTCTGGAATCAGAACCCTATTCTCAAGAATTCTACTTTAGTAATAGCAGCAGGAGGGATGTCTGTAGAGGCTGATTCTTGGCACAATAGAGAGAAGCCGGTTGTTAAACTCAGCTCTGCAATTTGCAATTTTATTTTGCCATCAGGATCATTGATAACATTTTCAAAGCACTCTTCATCGTAATCAGTGGTAAAAATAGCATTGATTAATAATGCCATAAAATAGTAGAGCAATTGGAGTTTAGATTGTAAAATGATAACAAGAAAGTAACCCAAACTGCATCCTAAACCTATAGGGACATACTTTACAAATACAGTTTATTTCTGATCCTTTAACTATCACTTGAGGCCAGGCACACTGGGTCATGTCTATAATCTCAGCATTTTGCCAGGCCAAGGTGTGAGGATTGCTTGAGCCCAGGAGTTTGAGACCACCCTAGGCAACATAGTGCAATGCCATGTAGGAAACAAAAAATTGCTGGGTATGATGGCATGCACCTGTGATCTTAGCTATTTGGGAGGCTGAGGTGGGAGGATCACCTGTGCCCAAGGAGGTCAAGACTGCAATGAGCCATGATCACACAACTGCACTCCATCCTAGGCAACAGAGCAAGACTGTCTCAAAAACAAACAAACAAACAAACATCACTTGCAAATTTCTAAAAGACATAGATTATCAATAAGGAAAAACTTTATATTGTCCAGAAAATTTGCTGCATTTTTGTGTAAAAGCAAACATTCTAATAATTTGACAATGTTATGTTGCTACTATTTTTTTAACTTAAAAAAAAAGCAATTTTTCCCCATTGATAATAATTTTAAAGGTTTATTTCAATGAAGGGTTATTCATCACTAATTAAGAATATGCTTGATTAAATGTTTTCATAACTTCATTTTATTTTTATTTTATGTGGCTAAAACTGTTTTTTCAGCCTGTAGTTATTAAATGTGGTATAATAAAAAATTCTGAAAGTGCTACAAGAATACATGTCAATTTCAGCCTTATGGTGCTTACACTTTCATAGAATGTTGACAGAATCATTTTTGTAAATGTTATCTGGAAGGGAAATGAGAAGGCTTTGGGGTTTTTGGGGGGCTGCCCCCTTTCAATTTTGAACAAAAGATATTGTTTCACTAGGCTAACTTCACAGCAAGTAGCTGAGTCAGGGCTAGAACCCAGAATTCAAAAATATTTGTCTCTCTGTCATTGAATCACACTGTGCTCAGATGGTTAGCTCTCTCTTATGTTAGTATAGCATGGCTTACCAGACCATCTAGGTTTGTTAACATTTAGTCTTACATCATAGAGGAAGAAAGCTGGAATATTTTATGTAATAAACTCCATTTGTAGCACCACTGGAATTTCTAATATCATCTGAAGCCACCATCAGATTAGCTTCAGAGATAGCAAAAACTTAGGACTGAGGTACACATTTTGCAGTTCTCTTGAATAAGAAAGTTTGTATCCACATTTTAAGTGTCAGACACATTGCTAATTCTGATTTTAGCATGTCTCTGATGAAGGGAGTAAAATAATTCTGGTAAATGCATTGAACTCATATGTTGCATGATTTTCCTTGCTATCTTTAGATTTGCAAATGTATTAGTATACAGGGCTTTTGACCTTGTTCTTGATGTATTTTTAAATGACATTTATAATTCTCATGTATATTCTTAAATGCATATGTTTGTGTCTATATCTATATAGTTATAGACATATTTAATTTGTATGTACAGCTACATCTGTATCTATATATAGCTCTATATACATCTTATATATACAAGTATACATAGATACATACATATATACATAATTGTGTATGTAAATACATACATGTATACATAGATGTATATATAGACACATACATATAGATATCTAGATATAGACTGTATCTTATACAGACATAGATATACACACGTGGATACTTATATGCTTACAGAGATGTAGAAGGATGTATTATGTATGTGTGAAACACTGCAAGCAAATATCTTGAATTAAATAACTTCCATCCCTCAAGGCCTGCCTCAAATGTTAAATTCCCCTAAAGAGCCACTTCTCCAAATGGAAATTGTTGCTGCCTCCTTTGAGCCTCTTAACAGTACTCTTCTCAGGAAACTTTTTTCAATCAACTTTGGAATGATATTAATGAGAGCTCACAAGTGTTGATGTGCCAACAGTACCTAATTCACTCAATCTCCAACTGAAATCTGAGAAGTAGCTATGTTATTCTCTTCATTTGATTGAAGAGAAAATCTAAGACAAAGAGGTTGAGTGACTTTCCCAGTATCAATATTAAAAAAAAATGCAGAGGAGGAATCTGAACTAAGGTCTGACTCCAACGCTTCATGTATTGTTTAGTCTCATTAATTAATTAATCAACTAATTCACAATATTTATTGAGGCTTACTAAAGGCTGTACCAAGTTCTAAGCAGTGCGGTAGGCTGAGGCTCCAGTGTTAAGAGTACATACATGCAGCAGCAGGCATTCTAACAGGAAGCCAACACCAGGGGCATCTGATAGGCAGAAACTGACAGTTATTAATTAAAGGATTATTAACTCTATTTTAAGGCAGCTTCAGCAGCTAAAAAGTGAAACAGGAAATGTTAGAAAGAAGAGTTACAGAGTACGTGTCCCCAAATCTTCATATAAACTCCAACCAACTGTCTGGATAACCATGAGCTATCTATGTGTGGAACAGAATCCAAGATTACTAGCTAAGATAAATGAACTGAATAGAGCTCTCAGAGATAGGAAACAGTGTACAGTGTTTGAGTTCAGCGGCCTACTTTTATAAATTTTACATTCTTGAGAAGACCAGAATAGAATCCTCAGTATCCGTAACAAAGTATTGACAATATTTGGGATACAATCCAAAGTAAAATGCATAAAGAAACTGAAAAACACTTTCCGTACTCAATACAAAAGACAATCAATGGAGATTGACCCAAGATGAGCCAGAATTTGGAATTGGCAAACATTTTAAAGTAACCATTATAACTATAGATGTAAATGAAAGTAAGATCATAAACAATAAAAAGCCTCGAGAGGCTGAGGTGGGAGGATTGCCTGAGCTCGGGAGGTTGAGACTGCAGTGAACCATGATTGCACCACTGTGCTCCAGCCTGGCCAGCAGAAAAATAAAAGCTATAGAAAGAATCAAGTGTAAATTAGAGGACCAAAAAATACAATGTCTGAAGTATAAAATTCACTTGATATATTTAAAAGAAGATTTGAGATGACAAAAGGAGATTATTAAGATAGATTCATAGACATATCCAATCTGAAAAATGGAGGGAAAAAGATTGAAAATGATGAGCAGGAACTCAGAGATTTGCGGAGAGATACCAAATGGTCTAACACGTGTAGTTGAAGGCCTAGAGGAGATGAGAAACAAAATGGGGCAGAAGAAAACTTCTTGAATTTGATGAAAGGCAAAAATTATGTGTTTCAGAAAACTCAGCAAAATCTACGAAGTATAAATACAAAGAAAACTACATTTGGTTTATCATAGTTACCTTACTGAAGAACAAAGATGAGAAAAATCTTTAAAGTAGCTAGAGAAATATGACACATTATATAAAAGAGAATCAACTCTCTCTCAGTCAAAAAGCTATCAACTATTGCTGAAGAATTATCAGAAACAATGGTGTTAAGAAGACAGAGGAACAATATATTTGAAGTTCTGAGAGAAGGTTAAAAATCTGTCAACAAAAAGTTACATATATAGGCTGGGTGCAGTGGCTTACACCAGTAATCCCAGCACTTTGGGAGGCCGAGACAGGCAGATCATCTCAGGTCAGGAGTTGGAGACCAGCCTAGCCAACATGGTGAAACCCCGTCTCTACTAAAAATACAAAAATTAGCCGGGCATGGTGGTGGGTGCCTGTAATCGCAGGTTCTGGGGAGACTGAGGCAGGAGAATTGCTTGAACCCGGGAGCCAGAGGTTGCAGTGAGCCAAGATCTGGGTGACAGAGGAAGACTCTGTCAAAAAAAAGAAAAAGAAAAAAAAGAAGAAAAGAAAATTACATATATAAAAATATCACTACACAATGAAAATTAAATACAAACATTTTCGTAGAAATAAAATCTATATGTGTGACTTGCAAACATGCACATGAAAGAAATGCCACAGGAAGTTCTGACTGAAGGCAAATGATCCTGGATGAAATTTGAATCTTCAGAAAAGATCACTAGACATCATAAATATGTAAGTATAAACACGAGAAAATGCGGTATTTGGTTTTCTCTTTCTGCATTAGTTTGCTTAGGTAATAACCTCCAGCTGCATCCATGTTGCTGCAAAGGACAAATTATTTACGTGTAGAAATACTTTTTTTTTTTTTTTGCTGTGTAGATTTCATGGTGTATATGTTATCACATTTTAAAAAAATCAAATCCACTGTTGATGGGCACCTAGATTGATTCAATGTCTTTGTTACTGTGAACAGTACTGCAATAAATGTATACATGCGTCTTTTTGCTAGAAAGATTATTTTCCTTTGGATACATACCCAGTAATGAGATGGCTGGGCTGAATGGTAGTTATATTTTTAATTCTTTAAAAAATCTCCAAACTGCTTTCCAAAAAGGTTGAACTAATTTGCATTCCCACCAGAACTGTACAAATAAGTGTTCTCTTTTCTCCACAACTTTCCCCAAATGTTTTATTTTTTGACTTTTTAATAGTGATCATTCTGACTGCTGTGACATAACATCTCAAGGTAGCTTTGATTTGCATTTCTCTGAACTTTAGTGATGCTGGAGATTTTTTCATGTTTGTTAGCTGTTTGTAAGTCTTCTTTTGAGAAGTGTCTGTTCAAGTCCTTTGCCCACTTTTTAGTGGGGTTGTTTGCTTTTTCCTTAGATGATTTTTAAGTTCCTTATACATAAATTCTGGATATTAATCTTTTGTCAGACGCATAGCTTGTAAATATTTTCTCCCATTCTGTAGGTTTTCCATTTGTTCTGTTGAGAGTTTTTTTGTTTGTTTGTTTCTGTACAGAAGCTCTTTAGTTTAATTAAGTCTCAATTGTCTATTTTGATTTTGCTGCATTTGCTTTTGAGGTCTTCATCATAAATTCTTTGCCTAGGCCAGTGTCTAGAATACTATTTTCTGTTTTCCTCTAGAATTTTTGTACTTTGAGGTCATTCATTTAAGTCTTTCATTCATCTTTTTTTAAAATTATTATTATACTTTAAGTTTTAGGGTACATGTGCACAACGTGCAGGTTTGTTACATATGTATACATGTGCTATGTTGGTGTGCCGCATCCATTAACTCGTCATTTAGCATTAGGTATATCCCCTAATGCTATCCCTCCCCCCTCCCCCCACCCCACAACAGTCCCCAGAGTGTGACGTTCCCCTTCCTGTGTCCATGAGCTCTCATTGTTCAATTCCCACCTATGAGTGAGAACATGTGGTGTTTGGTTTTTTGTCCTTGCGATAGTTTGCTGAGAATGATGGTTTCCAGCTTCATTCATGTCCCTACAAAGGACATGAAGTCATCCTTTTTTATGGCTGCATAGTATTCCATGGTGTATATGTGCCACATTTTCTTAATCCAGTCTATCATTGTTGGACATTTGGGTTGGTTCCAAGTCTTTGCTATTGTGAATAGTGTCACAATAAACATACGTCTGCATGTGTCTTTATAGCAGCATGATTTATAGTCCTTTGGGTATATATCCAGTAATGGGATGGCTGGGTCAAATGGTATTTCTAGTTCTAGATCCCTGAGGAATCGCCACACTGACTTCCATAATGGTTGAACTAGTTTACAGTCCTACCAACAGTGCAAAAATGTTTCTATTTCTCCACATCCTCTCCAGCACCTGTTGTTTCCTGACTTTTTAATGATGGCCATTCTAACTGGTGTTAGATGGTATCTCATTGTGGTTTTGATTTGCATTTCTCTGATGGCCAGTGATGATGAGCATTTTTTCATGTGTTTTTTGGCTGCATAAATATCTTCTTTTGAGAAGTGTCTGTTCATATCCTTTGCCCACTTTTTGATGGGGTTGTTTGTTTTTTTCTTGTAAATTTTTTTGAGTTCATTGTAGATTCTGGATATTAGCCCTTTGTCAGATGAGTAGGTTGCAAAAATGCTAGTAAACCAAATCCAGCAGGTTGCAAAAACCTACTCATCTGACAAAGGGCTAATATCCAGAGCTAATATTTGTATATGGTGAGAAGTGGGCTGCAATTTCATTCTTCTTCATACAGTTGGCCAGTTTTCCCAG
This sequence comes from Hylobates moloch, assembly GCF_009828535.3. Lineage (NCBI taxonomy): Eukaryota > Metazoa > Chordata > Mammalia > Primates > Hylobatidae > Hylobates > Hylobates moloch. The sequence continues at coordinate 138,661,149 of NW_026652281.1, forward strand.
CACCGTTTGTTGAATAGGGTGTCCTTTCCCGCATTATTTATTTGTGTTGACTTTGTTGTAAGTGTGTGGCTTTACCTCAGAGGACTCTGTTATGTTCCAGTGGCCTCTCTGCTTATTTTTGTGTCAGTACCATGCTGTTGAGGTTCCTTCAGCCTTATAGTATAGTTTAAAGTGCGATGCCTCTTTTTTTTTTTTTTAGGATAGGATTACCTTGGCTGTTCGGACTGTTGTTTTGTTTGTTTCACATGACTATTAGGATAGTTTTTTCTAATTCTGTGAAAAATGATGTTAGTTTCCTAAAAATAGCATTGAATCTGTAAATTTATTTGGGCAATATGGACATGTTAACAATATTGATTCTTCCAACCTATGAGCATAGCATGCTTCTCCATTTGTTTGCATTGTCTGTGATGTCTTTCAGCAGTGTTTTATAGTTCTCTTTGTAGAAATCTTTCACCTCCTTGGTTAGGTGCATTCCTAGGTAATTTTTTTTGTAGCTATTGTAAAAGGGACTATATTGATTTGTTTTTTAGCTTGAATGTTATTGGTGTGTAGAAATGCTACTACTGATTTTGGATGTGATTTCATATCCTGGGATTTTGATGAAGTCATTTATTAGGTCTAATAATCATTTGGTGGAATCTTTAGTGTTTTCTAGTTATAGAATCTCATTGTCAGGGAAGATAGATAATTTGACTTCCCCTTTTTCTATGTGGATGCCTTTTTATTTCTGTCTCTCGCCTCACAGTTCTGATTAGGACTTCTGCTACTATGTTGACTAGGAGTGGTGACAGTGGGCATCCTTGTCTTGTTTCACTTCTCAAGTGAAATGCTTCCAGCTTTTGCCTGTTCAGTATTATGTTGGCTGTGGATTTTTCATAGATGGCCTTATTATTTTGAGGTATGTTCCTTCAATGCCTAGTTTGCGGAAGATTTTTATCTTGCAACGATGTAAGATTTTAGTGAATGCCTTTTCTGCATCTGTTGAGATGATCATATGGTTTTTGTTTTTAATATTGTTTATCTGATGAATCACATTTATTGATTTGCATAAGGTGAACCATCCTTGTATCCCAGGAATAAAGTATACATGATTGTAGTGAATTAACTTTTTGAAGTGCTGCTGGATTTGGTTTGCTAGCATTTTGTTAAGAATTTTTGCGTCTATGTTCATCAGGGACATTAGTCTACAGTTTCCTTTTTTTTGTTGTTGTGTCTTTGCCAGATTTTGCTGTCAGGTTGACACTGGTTTTGTGGAATGATTTAGGGAGGAGTCCCCCCTCCACGATTTTTTGGAATAGTTTCAGTAGGATTGGTAACAGCTCTTCTTTGTACATCTGGTAGAATTTGGCTGTTAATTGATCTGTTCCTGGGCTTTTTTAGGTTGGTAGGTTTTTATTATTTATTCAATTTCACTAATTACTTGTCTGTTCAGGGTTTCTCTCTGTTCCTGGTTCAATCTTGGGAGGTAGCGTGTTTCCAGTAACGTATCCATTTCCTCTAGATTTTCTAATTTTTACACATAGAGATGTTCATAGTAGTCTCCAGGATCTTTTGTATTTCCGTGGGACTGGTTATGATGTCACCTTTGTTATTTCTGATTGTACTTATTTGGATCTCCTCTTTGTTTATCTTTGTTAATCTAGCTAGCAGTCTATCAATCTTGCTTATCATTTTAAAAAAACACACTTTTTGTTTCAATGATCTTTTGTATAGCTTTTGGGGTCTCAATTTCACTTAGCTCTGCTCTGAGTTTATTATTTTTTTCTTCCAGCTTTGGGTTAAGTTTGTTCTTGTTTTTCTAGTTCCTTTAGGTGTGATGTTAAATTATTAATTTGAGATCTTTTGATCTTTATGTTGCCATTTAGCGCTATAAACTTTCCTTATAACACTGCTTTTGCTGCATCCCAGAGGTTTTGGTTGTGTCTCTATTTTCATTTGTTTGAAATAACTTTTTGATTTTGGCTTAATTCTGTTGTCTACCCAAAAGTCATTCAGGAGTAAGTTTTTTGTTTGTTTGTTTTTGTTCTTGTTTGTTTTTAGCTTAATTGTATTTTTGTTTATTTGAGTGTCCCTCTTGGTATTGATTTTATTTTTATTTCCTTGTTTTCTGAGAAGATGCTTGATATAATTTCAATTTTTTTAAATTTATTGAGACTTGCTTTCTGACCAAGCATGTGGTCCATCTTTGAGTATGTTCCACATGTAGATTAGCAGAATGTATATTCTGTGGTAGTTGGGTGCCATATTCTGTGAATGTTTATTAGGTCCAATTGGTCAAGTGTCAAATGTAAGTTTATAATTAGTTAGTGTTCTGCCTTGATGATCTCTCTAACGCTGTTAGTAGGATATTGAAGCTTACACTATTACTGCGTGGCTGTCAACGTCTTTTATTAGGTCTAACAGTAATTGTTTTACAAATCTGGGTGCACCAATGTTTAGTGCATTTATATTTACTAGAGCAAGAACCTTAACTAATGCTATCTGCAGTTTAGGTCCCATGAATTTTCTTTAGATTACTTCCAGGATTTTTGAACTAATCTTCAGTGTTCTGGTCTTCCCATCTGTTTCCATGTCTCCGCATCCTACCTACAGATCTCCCAGTAGCTGTAGGTCACAGAGCCACAGAGGCTGCAGCAGAACGACCTGGGGCCTCTAGGAGTGGCAGAGACACAGCAGTGAAGATGGCACCCAGGGCTGACAGTTGGGTGCATATATATTTAAAATAGTTAAATCTTGTTAAAATGAACCCTTTATCATGGTGTAATGCTCTTTGTCCTTTTTTACTGTTGCTGGCTTAAAGTCTATTTTATCTTATGCAAGAATAGTGAACCCTGCCCCCTTTAGTTTTCCACTGAAGCAAGACATTTTAGAATGATCTAAGGGTCAATTCTTTGGTAGGACATAACAATTATATTTTGCATGCACATAGTAACAGAACTTCAAAATGCATAAAGCTCCTTTTGACAGAATTGAAGGGAGAAATATATAAATACACTTGGAGATTTAACACTTCCATTCAGTAATTGACAAAACAGTGAGACAAAAATGTTAGTAAAGGCATAGAAGATCTGAACAACACTATGGACCACATCAACTTAATTGACGTGTATGCAACACTACCCCCAAGAACTTCAGAATACACATTCTTTTCAAGTGCACATAGCACATTCACTGAAATTCTAATATAAATTAAGTTCTAAGTATAATGCCTACCACCATGAAATTAAATTAGAAATCAATATAAATATTTTGAAAATCCCCAAATATTTGAAAATTCATCAACATGAGATACTGTTATGAAAATAAGCAAGCTGGCTGGCATGGTGGCTCACACTTGTAATCCCAGTACTTTGGGAGGCTGAGGCAGGAAGGTCACCTGAGGTCAGGAGTTTGAGACCAGCCTGGCCAACACAGTGAGACCCCATTTCTACTAAAACTATGAAAATTAGCTGGGCGTGGTGGTGCATGTCCATAATCCCAGCTATTCGGGAGGCTGAGGGGAGAGAATCACTTGATCCCTGAGCCTGGGAGGCAGAGGTTGCAGTGAGCTGACATCACACCACTGCATTCCAGCCTGGGAAACAGAGCGAGCAGAGCGAGACTCAGTCTCAAAAAACAAAGCAATCGGCTGGAAAATATTGCCAAACAAATATCTGGCAAAACAAGTATCCTGAATACAGAAATAAATTGTAAATATCAGTAATAAGAAGATAAACAATCTAATTAAAAATAGGAAAGGGTATGAACATAAGGATTGCCAAAAGCACAAAAATAAGTGCTGAACATTATTAGTTATCAGAGAAATGTAAATTCAACCACAGTGAGATACTACTACATACCCACCACAATGGCTAAAGTTAAAAAGTTTGACAACTTCAAATGTTAGTGACAATGTGAATCAACAAGAACTCTCATACATTTTTGGTGTGAGAATAAAATATGACAACAGCTTTGGAAAAATGTTGGATAGTTTCATATAAAACTAAACAATCATCCATCAATTCTGTTTCTAGATATTTATTCAAGATAAATTATAATATTTTTTCACAAAAAGACTTATACAAGAATATTTATAGCATCTTTTTTCACAATAGACAAAGACTGAAAACTCTAGGTATCCCTCAATAAGAGAATGATTTAAACACACACACACATTGTATGCATGTACATATAATGGAATACTATTTAACGCTGAAAAGATAGGAACTAATGCTACACACAAAAACATGGATGAACCTCAAAAATAATATGCTACATAAAAGAAACCTTACCCAGAAGAGTACATACTGATTTCATGTACATGAAATTTTAAAACACGCAAAATTAATCATGATGAAATGTAATCAGAAAGGAGACTGCCTCTGGGGGTGGCAGGAATGGGATTGATTAAGAAGGAGCAGAAATAACTTTTCTGAAATGATGGAAATGCTTTACGTTTTGTTAGGATCTGGATTCCATGGGTGTATTTATACTGAATGGTACAGTTAAGATGAGTGTTATTTTAGGATGGTGTCTTCTCCATTATCACAGAAGGGAAGGAGAAAATTGAGCTGTTTTCCTTTTATACAATAATGTTCAGGGACTGAGTTTCATTATCTTTGATTCCTCATCATCACCAGCAAACTGCTATCAGAAATACTCTTCTTAGGAAATGTTAGATAAATATATATGCTTCTGTTATTTTCTTTTCTTGTTTTGTTCTGTGTTCAACATTTTTATAAACTACAGTAATAGTGAGCTCATTGATGCCATTGTCAAGTAATTTAATGGGTACATATTAGTTTTAGTTCTCTCCAAATTTATGTAGTTCATGTGATACACAGTAACAAATACATAGCTTTAAAAAGGTTAGGTCAATAGCTTATACTTTCTACCTGCTCATAAAAATGCCGACAAGGGAAAGCAGGAACGATCTAAAATTGACACCCTAACATCACAATTAAAAGAACTAGAGAAGCAAGAGCAAACATATTCAAAAGCTAGCAGAAGGCAAGAAATAACTAAATCAGAGCAGAACTGAAGGAGATAGAGACACAAAAAAACTCTTCAAAAAATCAATGAATCCAGGAGCTGATTTTTTGAAAAGATCAACAAAATTGATAGACCACTAGCAAGATTAATAAACAAGCAAAGAGAGAAGAATCAAATAGACGCAATAAAAAATGATAAAGGGGATATCACCACCAATCCCACAGAAATACAAACTACCATCAGAGAATACTATAAACACCTCTATGCAAATAAACTAGAAAATCTAGAAGAAATAGATAGATTCCTGGACACATACACCCTCCCAAGACTAAACCAGGAAGAAGTTGAATCCCTGAATAGACCAATAACAGGCTCTGAAGTTGAGGCAATAATTAATAGCCTACCAACCAAAAAAAGTCCAGGACCAGATGGAGTCACAGCCAAATTCTACCAGAGGTACAAGGAGGAGCTGGTACCATTCCTTCTGAAACTATTCCAATCAATAGAAAAAGAGGGAATCCTCCCTAACTCATTTTATGAGGCCAGCATCATCCTGATACCAAAGCCTGGCAGAGACACAACCAAAAAAGAGAATTTTAGACCAATATCCCTGATAAACATCAATGCAAAAACACTCAATAAAATACTGGGAAACTGAATCCAGCAGCACATGAAAAATCTTATCCACCATGATCAAATGGACTTCATCCCTAGGATGCAAGGCTGGTTCAACATGTGCAAACTAATAAACATTATCCAGCATATAAACAGAACCAAAGACAAAAACCACACGATTATCTCAATGGATGCAGAAAAAGCCTTTGACAAAATTCAACAACTCTTCATGCTAAAAAACTCTCAATAAATTAGATATTGATGGGACGTATCTCAAAATAATAAGAGCTATTTATGACAAACCCACAGCCAATATCATACTGAATGGGCAAAAACTAGAAGCATTCCCTTTGAAAACTGGCACAAGACAGGGATGCCCTATCTCACCACTTCTATTCAATGTAATGTTGGAAGTTCTGGCCAGGGCAATCAGGCAAGAGAAAGGAATAAAGGGTATTCAATTAGGAAAAGAGGAAGTCAAATTGTCCCTGTTTGCAGATAACATGATTGTGTATCTAGAAAATCCCATCGTCTCAGCCCAAAATCTTCTTAAGCTGATAAGCAACTTCAGCAAAGTCTCAGGATACAAAATCAATGTGCAAAAATCACAAGCATTCTTATACACCAATAACAGACAAACAGCCAAATCATGAGTGAACTCCCATTCACAATTGCTTCAAAAAGGAATAAAATACCTAGGAATCCAACTTACAAGGGATGTGAAGGACCTCTTCAAGGAGAACTACAAACCACTGCTCAATGAACTAAAAGAGGATACAAACAAATGGAAGAACATTCCATGCTCATGGGTTGGAAGAATCAATATTGTGAAAATGGCCATACTGCCCAAGGTAATTTATAGATTCAATGCCAGCCCCATCAAGCTAACAATGACTTTCTTCACAGAATTGGAAAAAACTACTTTAAAGTTCATATGGAACCAAAAAAGAGCCCTCATTGCCAAGTCAATCCTAAGCCAAAAGAACAAAGCTGGAGGCATCATGCTACCTGACTTCAAACTATACTAGAAGGCTACAGTAACCAAAACAGCATGGTACTGGTACCAAAACAGAGATATAGACCAATGGAACAGAACAGAGCCCTCAGAAATAATGCCACATATCTACAACTATCTGATCTTTGACAAACCTGACAAAAACAAGCAATGGGGAAAGGATTCCCTATTTAATAAATGGTGCTGGGAAAACTGGCTAGCCATATGTAGAAAGCTGAAACTGGATCCCTTCCTTACACCTTATACAAAAATTAATTCAAGATGGATTAAAGACTTAAATATTAGACTTAAAGCCATAAAAACTCTAGAAGAAAACCTAGGCAATACCATTGAGGACACAGGCATGGTCAAGGACTTCATGTCTAAAACACCAAAAGCAATGGCAACAAAATTGACAAATGTGATCTAATTAAACTAAATAGCTTCTGCACAGCAAAAGAAACTACTATCAGAGTGAACAGGCAACCTACAGAATGGGAGAAAAGTTTTGCAATCTACTCATCTGACAAATGGCTAATATCCAGAATCTACAAAGAACTCAAAAAAATGTACAAGAAAAAAACAACTCCATCAAAAAGTGGGCAAAGGATATGAACAGACACTTCTCAAAAGAATTCATTTATGCAGCCAAAAGACACATGAAAAAATGCTCATCAGCACTGGCCATCAGAGAAATGCAAATCAAAACCACAATGAGATACCATCTCACACCAGTTAGAATGGCCATCATTAAAAAGTCAGGAAACAACAGGTGCTGGAGAGGATGTGGAGAAATAGGAACACTTTTACACTGTTGGTGGGACTGTAAACTAGTTAAACCGTTGTGGAAGACAGTGTGGCGATTCCTCAAGGATCTAGAACTAGAAATACCATTTGACCCAGCCATCCCATTACTGGGTATATACTGAAAGGATTATAAATCCTGTTGCTATAAAGCCACATGCAGACGTATGTTTATTGCGACACTATTCACAATAGCAAAGACTTGGAACCAACCCAAATGTTCATCAACAATAGACTGGATTAAGAAAATGTGGCACATATACACCATGGAATACTATGCAGCCATAAAAAAGGAAGAGTTCATGTCCTTTGTAGGGACATGGATGAAGCTGGAAACCATCATTCTCAGCAAACTATCACAAGGACACAAAACTAAACACCACATGTTCTCACTCATAGGTGGGAATTGAAAAATGAGAACACTTGGACACAGTGGGGGGAACATCACACACCAGGGCCTGTCATGGGATGGGGGGATGGTGAGGGATAACATTAGGAGATATACCTAATGTAAATGACGAGTTAATGGGTGCACCACACCAACATGGCACATGTATACATATGTAACAAACCTGCACATTGTGCACATGTACCCTAGAACTTAAATTATTAAAAAAAAAAAAAAAAAGTTAGCTGCTGAGTCACATGGTTTAAATGACTGAGAATTTCACTGATGCAATTTCAAACTGTTAATCAACACCATTTAAGCCTGGTCTGCAAGTCATCAGTTTTAGTGGCTATATAAACCCTAGTGGTTTTGTGAAATAATTTGGATTTGTTATTTCTTAAAGCAACTTTGTTAAAGTCAGCAAATTGGAGGTGGAAATATCTATTAGAAAAAAATAATAAATATTGGCAAAGGTGTGGGAAAAAAGGAATCCTACTACACAGTTGGTGGAAATGTAAATTGGTACAGCCGTTACGGAAAACAGTATGGAAGTTCATAAAAAAATAGAGCTACGATATAACACAGTAATCCCTCTTCTGAGTATATACCCAGGTAAATACAACTTACCACCGTGTAAAGATAGCTGCACTCCTGTGTTCATTGCAGCATTTTTCACAATAGCCAATGAAGGGGTGGCCTGCCCCTCCACACCTGTGGGTGCTTCTCGTTAGGTGGGACGAAAGACTTGAGAAAAGGAATAAGACACAGAGAAAGAAAAGCGGGGCCCAGGGGACCGGTGCTGTGCTTACAGAGGACCCACACCGGCCCCGGCCTCTGAGTTCCCTTAGTATTTATTGATAATTATCTTTACCATCAAAAAGATAAGGGAGTGACTGGACAATAGGATCATTGTAGGGAGGAAATCAGCAGTAAGACATATGAACAAAAAATCCTTGTAACATCAATAAGTTTAAAAGAAAATGCTGTGCCTTGAGATGCATATGCGAACATCTCCATAAACCTTTTAGCAGTATTGCTCCAGCAAGCCCCACCTTATTCCTAAAGGTGGTTTTCTCCTTACTCAGTAAACAAAGTACACAAAGGGTTTTACCTGGAGATGTTCCATCGCCCAGGGATGGGCAGGAGACAAATGTTTTTCTTTTTCTCTAGATTTAAGAGAATGGTGATGACCTTTAACCATAAGCAGCCTTTAGGCACTTGTTTAACAAAGCACATTCTGCACCGCCCAAAATTCTTTTAACCTTAAGTCACCACAGCACATGTCTCTTGCAAGGACAAGGTTGGGGGTAGGGTCACAGATTAACAGCATCTCAAATACAGAAGTAAATGGAGTCTCTTATGTCTACTTCCTTCTATATAGACACAGTAACAGGCTGATCTCTCTTTCTTTGCCCCACATTTCCCCCTTTTCTTTTCAACAAAACTACCATTGTCATCACGATACCGAGATTACATACTTCACAAGGTAATAGAATATCACAAAGCAAGTGGAGGCAGGATGAGTTCACAGGGCGGTGTTAAAATTTAGACACAGTAACAGGCTGATCTCTCTTTCTTTTCCCCACAAGCCAATATATGGAAATAACCTAAGTCCCCATTTATGAGCAAATGGATAAAGAAAAGGATACACACACACACACACACACACACACGTATATATACATATATATACATATGTTTATGTATATATGTATATATGTATATATACACATATGTTTATGTATATACATATATATGTACATATATTTATATATATGTATATATGTACATATATATGTACATATATATACTATATATATGTGGAATGTAACATTAATCCATTATTCAACCCTAAAAAAGAAGGAGATTCTGCCATTCGGGTCCATCTAGTTTCTTTGGATGGACTCGAAGAACATTTTGGTAAGTGAAATAAGCCAGATAAAGAAAAAAATATTGCAAATACAAAGAGATAGAGAGTAAAACAGTGGTTGGCAGTGGTTACCATGGGTGAGTTGTGGGTAGGAGAGGAAATGGGGATATGTAGGTCAAAAAAATACAAAATAGCAGATATGGAAGATGAACAAGTTTAAATAGCTAATGTATAACATGAAGATTAAAGTTAGTAAAGTTGTATTGTATTAGGGATTTTATTAAATAAGAAGATTTAGCTGTTCTTGTCACAAAAAGTAACTATGTGAGATGTAAAACGTATTAATGTATTTCACTATAGTAATCATTTACTATTTGTATGTATCCCATAATATCATATCACCATGTTGTAAACCTCAAATATACACAATAAAATGTATCCAATTTTGTAAAAGCCTAGTCACTGTCACAGAAGTTAACAGAGGAAGGAGATATCCTCTGGCCAAGCTCCTTGCTTTCAATTCCCCTGACTGACACCCTCTCTCGGGAAGTTGTCCAGGAAAAATGGTAAGTCATTCCAGGCCCCATCAGGAAAGCTGTTTGGGTTGGAAGATGATTTTCCTTGTTTTCATCAAACTCTCCCAAAAATGAAGTGAAAATACATATATATAAAAAAAGAAGCTGCAAATCTTCACTCTAAATATTAACTTATTCTTACTTTCAAAACAACAATAACTCTGGCTGTAGGATCTAATTTGTGGTCCTACTCTAAATGATAAATCTTGTCCTGATGTTCTTCATCTATAAAATGTAAAGCTTTTCTTTTGTGTATGACCTCTCTGGGCTCCCTACATTTTATTCATTTAGCTTTATTTCCACTCCTATTTTCAGAAATCGTGCTTGAGGGTCACTCTTGTTACAGTTTTACTTAGAAATAAGAAGAAAAGGCATTCTTCACACCTCAAATTTAGCACATTCAAAGGGCAAATTAAAATGAAATTAGGTCTAGAAAATTTCTACAGGTGAAACAAACTCATCCAGTGTTAGCTGAGACATTATCTTCTCATTTTGAGGTTTCTGAAACTCTGTATGTATGTGTGTGTTTGTATATGTGTCTATCAGGTGTATAAGTGTTTTCTTATAAGGTTGACTGAGATATAACTTTGATAATACTTTATCATTGGGCCAATTTAGCTTTCTTCTGTAACTTTAAAAAAAAAATGTTTCAGGCCTAGATTACTAGACTAGTTTTAATAAAAATCTTATACTTTAGCATTATTTCTGTAAATACAGTGCTCCATAAATGTGTGTCTTAAAGATGAGGGCATTGCTAAGGCCAGTGTCATAGATTAAGTTGTGGCCCCCTACTGTTGATCAGTTTCAGTGCAAAGCCCCAGTACCTCAGAATGTGACTTTACTTGGCAACAGTCATTGCATATATAATCGGTTAAGATGGAGCTCATCCTGGGGTAAGGTGACTCCTAATCTAATGTGAATGGTATCCATATAAAAGGGAAAATTTGAACACAGATACACATATACGGGATAATTTCATGTGAACATGAAGAAAAATACTAATCAAGGAAAGCCAAAGATCGCCAGCAAACTCCTCAAAGCTAAGAGACAGGTGTGGAAAATATTTTCCCGCATAGTCCTCACACAGAACCAATCCTGACAACACCTTGATTTTGGATCTCTAGCTTCCATAACTGTGAGACAATAAGTTTTTCTAGTTTGAAGTCATCAGTTTGTGTCACTTTGTTCAGGAACCCTAAGAAGTACAAAGAGAAATAAAAGGGTCAGTTACAAAGTGGCCAAGAAGAGGGAGAAGAGAAGAAGAGAAGTTATACCCAAAGAGGAGTAAGTTATTCCTGTTGAATCTGTCCCCAGTCTTGCTGACAAGCCATTTTACTCATGAGAAATGCCACGCAAACATGCATGTCTGTGTGGGTGGTCTCTACTTTACAGACTCCTGGGTCTCTCTCCCAGCTGGTACGCTACATGCCACCACCAAACCTTGTTGTTAGAAATTGAAAACGGTAGCAGCGAGAGGATTCCCACCACTGTGAAGCCACTGGAGAACAATGAAGGATTAGGATTGTTAGTGACTGAAGTCCCTAGGGTAAGGAATTTGGGGGCCTTTTCCACCGCATCAAAGCTCTTCTACTTTATGACCCTCTCTCTCCCGTATCTTTTTCTTAACAATTGAACTTTGATTCCTAGAATTTTTTTTTTTTTCTTAAGAGACAGGGTTGTGCTCTGTCACCCAGGCTAGAGGGCAGTGGTGTGATAATAATTCACCACAGCCTCCATCTCCTGTGCTTAAGCAGTCCTCCTTTCTCAGCCTCCCAAGTAACTGGGACTACAGCTGCACACCACTTACGGAACCTGGCTAATTTTTTCATTTTTTATAGAAACAGGGGTCTCACATTTTTGGTCAGGCTGGTCCTGAACTCTTGGGCCCAAGAGATCTTCCCACCTCAACCTCCCAAAGTGCTGGGATTACAGGCATAAGCCACCATGCCTGGCCTGAGTCCTAGCATTAAGACTTTGTGTTTTCTGTTTCTTTTGTCCTATTTATTGGCCTGCATGACCCTCAGATATTCTGAATTAATTGTGTTTGGAATTTAGGTTTGTTTTTTTTGGTTTCAGAAGTGGTTAATAATAATAAAAAAAAAGAACTGCAAGTTAAATAAACTTTTATTTTAAAATTTAAAATGGTGAGGGTTCTCATGATAGAGTCAGAAGTAACTGACCAAAAATTTAAGTAACATTGATAGAGGACTGTTTCCTTCTATTTCTCAGATTTGCCTTCTTTTCTTAGTGGGAGTTTTAAAGCAATTGGGAGCCATATTGAAAATCCCCTCCTCCCTGTGGTGACTCCTTAGAAAGTCCTGGCATTCGCTCTGATTGGACCAATGTGGATCATGTGTCTATTTATGAGACAGTCACTGTGAAAATTCTTCAGATTGACTTGGGCTTAGATGGCATACATTTATCTGAAGTTCTGATGGAGCATGGATTAAAGTCATGGAGAGATGCTCTACCAAGAAAATTAAGGCGTTGTAATCAGAATAAAGGGGAAATGATTGTTATTAAATATGAAAGAATTCTGCTTAAATCATCTTAAAATAGGTTAATATGAACTCTGTAGAAGGTACTGTGCAAGGTACTGAGTATTCAGAGTTGAATTAGACATGGTCCTACTTTTGAGAGGTTTATAGTCTACTGAGGAGACAACTGTATAAGGCAATAAGTATACTAGTGTGTTATGTGTTTTGTAACAGCAGTGCAAGTGAAGTGGTATATGAAGAGAGGGGAGGTAAAAGTTACTAGTATTCACTCCATCTGGGGCATGGCAGGTCTTGGAGTTGGTGGAGATGTTTGAAAACACTCCACATAATGAGTTTTTTTGAACTGGATTTGACAGATAAATGAGGGTAAAAAAGATGGGGATGGAGAGGGAAACATTAAAGCAGAAGAACAAAATATTTCTACCAGTTATAAATAGAAGATACAGCTTCTGTGAGGATGGCCTGCCACCACTAAACTGTTAAAATGATTAGACTTAAAACATTCATCTCTGGCTGTTTATGTGCCTGTCCAAACTAGAGCTTATGTTTGGTTTCATTTTTTTTTAAGAATTTTAATCACATACAATTATGGCATATGCTATATTTATTGTGTGGAGGTGATCAAGAGTGGAGTCTGACAGGCAAATGTATTTAAGTGATAAAGAATTAACTCATCTCATCCTTATAACAAAGCTGTCTCATGAACATATAAACAATCATTAATTTCATGCCAATGCCCTTTGTGTTTCCATGTTATTTCTACTTATTTTATACAGGGATATCACTTTTTGTGGTTAAATACTCTAATTCACTGGAATGTTAAAATATTAAATTCAGAGTCCTATTGATGTTTTTATAATAGTTAATGGTAATGCCTTTAATCCAAATAAGTTTGTATTTTAACCTTGGATTCCAACACCAGCTGTGTGATCTTGTAAAATTACTCAGACTCTCTGGGCCTCTATTCTATCATTAAAGTGATTATAATAGTATAATCCCTTAGGATTTTTATGGCGATTAAAGAAGATAATACATGCAAAGTGCTTAGTAGAATCTTTGGGACAAAATAAATGTTTATTAAATGTGACTGCTAGAATGACAATAAAAGCAATTTGATGGTTTAATAACCAAATCACTGTTGAAATGGATTACTATAGACCCATTTTGCCCAGAAAGCTGATCTTCTTCATTATTCTAATTAAAGATAATTCAATCATAGAGCCCCATTTAAAAAAAATGAATTTTTTCGTAGAGCATTATTCACAGGATTGGGTGTGACAGTGTCCCAATCTTAGTTCTTTCACGGTTAGGTTGAGTTTTGTTATGAAGCCAAATCTTCCTCTTAAGACTTCAGTTTTTGCATTCATAAAATGACATTAATGACCTCTATTGCCTTTCAAATAAAAAATTATATATTTTTAATACCATGAGAAGCCCTTTGCAATAGCTCTTCTTGCTCACTAGCCTGTGGTTTTATCAAAAACGTTTTGTTATGTATAGTATATTCAGGCATTACATCGGAATATGAAAGTGCTGATTCAGCAAATGTGTGAAAGTTTCATTTTATGGTGATGCATTTTATGAGAGTATGTGCATTAAACATCAAGTACAGAAAGCGCATACCCATTTAAGTGTAAATATATGTATATGTGACATTTATCTTCCTATAAATAAGCCTGTGGATATACAAAAAAAGCAAAATATGATAAATATTTATTTCCTAGGCCTAGCTCTAAAAGATTTCACTTCCAAGCACTGTGAGCCTACCAGACAAACGCTGGCCTAAACTGAAAACTTTGAAATGTGCCTTAGGAGACGGGAGATTTTGATTTTGTAGCAAAGATGCAGAGGGCCAATGTCAATGTAGTTTTCCTTCCAAGCATTTTGACTCAATAGCGAGGTCCATTTTCACGTATGATTCTGATGACATTACCTAAGTGGAAAAGGATGCTCTTCCTACAGTACCAGATCAATCCAAATGTTTTTGATAGTCTTCAGAAAGAAGAGCCAAGTACATTAAACAAAGTGAAGTCCTGGGGACTCAAGAAAGCCTTCTAGCCTAAATGTATTAAGAGATTGTCTGAAGCAACAATTTCACTATCCTGGCAGATGTGTTTATTTGGTTTTGATGCTGATATATATCCTCTTGTATTATCCATCAGTGGGAAAAGGATTGGACACCACTAATGTACACTATGATCAAAAAATAAATACAATAGAACAATAACAAAAAAAGAAAAAGCAATTTTCTTAGAAGGTTATCTGAACTTAGTATACATTATTTTATTATTTATTTATTTATTTATTTTAGAGAGAAGGTCTTACTCTTTTGCCCAGGCTGAACACAGTGGTTGTGATCACAGCTATTTGTAACCTTGAACTCCTGGGCTTAAGTGATCCTCTGCCTCAGCCTTTCCAGTAGCTGGGGACTACAGGTGTGGGCCACCATGCCCACCTAATGGAGATCAGGTTTTGCTATGTTGCTCAAGCTGGTGTCGAACTTCTGTCCGTAAGTGATCCTCCTGCTTCAGTCTCCAAAAGCATTGAGATTACAGATGTGAGTCACTGTGCCCGGCCCTTAACAGCATATTTTAAAGAAATGACACAGAAACACAGAAATCCCCGGAAGAACTTGCTATAGTACAGCATGGGGGCTGGGAAGGTGTTGCGCCATATTTGGTAAAGGACTGCAAAGATGGACACAGAGTACAAATTAGAAAAATTCTGATTACTTGATGTACTCAAGCAAAACGGGAGTAGAATATAAACCAGCAGAGCATTTAGAAAAGAGTACTGAACAATGAACTGGCTGTCCCAGGATGAAGCCCTGAATCCTCCACTAATAATGTCAGAGATATTGGCACATTCATAAACTCTCTGAGCTTCTTGTGTAAAATGAAATTTGTTTAGTCAAACTCATGTTATTGTGACACAAACTGTATAACATATTTAAGTGATTTATAAATTTTATTTGTTAATTCAAAATTTAAATCTTGCACATTTATGAAGACCTACCTAAAACACTACAGAGAATGGCCAGATAAAAGACAAGTTATCTCTTACATCAAACTCTTCCTGTGTAGTTTACAGACAAGTCACAGGCATGAATCAAGTAGAGAATGAGAGACAGTGAATTATGACATTTCTTCAACTATGTATAAACATAGCATCTAGAGGCATTAAGTATGTATATTGAGTTTTTTCTCCTCTTCCAATAACTGGACTTTTGTTGGGCTCCACTTTTAATGGCTTTTTATATAAATGTTCTCCACAGCTTTCTCTCAACCATTTTTGCTGTATCCTTTCTCACAAGATGAACTTAATTACTCTGCCATCAATGCAAGCTGAATCTTCCTGCATTCTTCACTGATACAACTATACTAGCTACCTACAGCCAGCAAATGTTCTGATTGCCCAGAGCCCATGCCCTGTTGCTGATGACCGGTACCATGTTAGTTATTAACTGTTGGCTTTACATGGATAACTCTTGTCCACATTTCCATCCTCCTTTCCAAACACTGAACCTGGAAGTCTTGCCAACTTGTTAAGGTTATTGCCAAACCTTAACACATCATCCGCTTTCCTCAAATTGACTTCCTTTTCTCTAGTGCTTATTTTGATACAGGGTTTATTGTTTTAGTTGTCTCCCTTTCTCCATACTTATTAAGTGCTTTTTCTTTTCTTTTCCATTTTGAAATAACTCTTGTACAACTTTTTGTTCAGTTCATAATTACTGTACCTAAGTTGAGGGCCATTTCCTTGAATCATTGCACATTATTTTGGTCCTAGTTCATTTTCTCTCTAATTTCACAACCAATGTTTACAGATTAAGTCATTTTTTATTTTTAAAACTTCAATGTTATTTCTCTAGTTAATAAAATCACCATTCAACAGCTTCAGATTGATACTTTGGGTCCAACATACCTTCCCTTTCATATTTTCACTCACACACTGTATGCTGTGTTCAAGTGCACTGAGACGATATTCCATTATTATATTCTAATCAGAAAAGACTTCATGGAAGAAGTAGTATCTGATAAGTCTCAGGAACCCTGCTTTATGCTTGTGTGAAACCCTGAATAAATCCCTTATAATACTAATTTTCTCACTAGATCGAGTTTCCAAGCCCACCCACCTCAATGGTGCCTTCCCTGATTTTCGCACAGTAAAATGTGATTTCTCCCTATTTGAAAACTTCACAGTAGTTTGTTCTTGTTTAAAAATGACTTACCACTTTCTGCCTTTCATTATAATGATTTTTTTATACTTGTAGTTCTCCTTCATTAGATTTCAAGCTCTTCGAGAGAAGGAACTTTATCTTATATTCTTTGCAGTATCTTTGACTATATTTATATTTGATTTTTTGCAGTATCAATGGCCATTGAATTGAAAGATTCCAACAGACAAACTAATGCTTGTTTTGACTCTCATTTACAGGACTACAAATAAACTAAAATACAAAAATTACACACACATATACATTCACACACAGACACACACACAAACACACACGCACAAACACACACACACACACACACACATATATACTAAAATTCATCATCAATGGTGCTCTGGTATATCAGGTAATAAGAGTCTTCCTAGCACATAACCTGTGTCCATCTTTATTGTCCTCTGCTGAATGTGGCAGAACACCCTCTCAAACCCCATGCCTTACTGTAGATAGTTTTTTTTAGAAAATTTATTTCATTCAACAATCTGAATGAATTTTTCCTCTTATGCATAAATTTAGAAGCCACGATTGCTACTAGTTGTGTTTTCTTTTCTAATATATTTTAATATAATATCTTATTCCATTGGCAAATAAAATCAGTGCTTCCAGGTAAATAAAAATTGGCTAGCCTATTTATTTATTTATTTTAAATTCACTTTCCAGTTGAAAGAGACTTAAAGTGCTGTCAATTCATGAACTTCTGTCTCTGAAAATAACATGGCAATTTTCCCAGGTGATGGTGTTTCTGTAGCTGTTTAAACCCAGTTAAAATTTCACATACAATAATGGGTTCTATTAATCTTTTAGAAAGCAGTCACTTTAAAAGACAACAGTTAAATGAGATGAAGAGTGATGATGCCTCATCAGTATATAGAGTGAAGCTAAAAGTCTTTTAAATATATCTTCATCCACTGAGGTCACTATCATAAAGATAAACTATCTCCTTATCACCACAAGATGGTGACACTTTCTGAACCAGGATTTGATAATGGATGGACCTTAGATGTAAATTATTATGAATGTACATGCAATTTTAATTACCATTTATTCTTTCTGCAGAATTGTATTAAGTGGCCACAGTATCCTGGGAATTGTATGAGAGGCTTAACCTATAAAAAAGATTTTGTCCTAAATGTATTCTTTAATATATTTACTGTAATAGATGCTCTTTGGAGAAAAAAGTCCTGTTGTCAAATAATGTTGGGAAATGTCTCTATCTCCCTTTTAGAAATGTACGTGCATATTAGCATATGACAATTTCAGATAATGCCGGCACTAAAAAACACCCTGCTTGACTTTGTTTACTACAGTTTCTCCCACACGTTTTTGACAAGAAAATGTTTGTGTTTATGTCCCCTCTTGCCTGGTCATAACTGTCACCAAGAGATAATAATCTGGATAAGCCTCTGGGACTTTCCATCATCTCAGTATACCTTATAAAGTCTTGATTACACACTGACATACACATATTGAGGAAGACACACATCTCATAGGAAACTTGTCCCTTGTATGGAAGATGAATAAGATTTCAATTTTTATTCTTACTCGCAATCTGTTTAACTTTGAGAAAATCACTTCACCTTTCTGGGACAAATTATTTCCATTGCATAAAAGTAAAAATAACAATGAATTTGTACTCTAAAGTTGAGGAGCAGATCTTAGGATGGCTGTTAGCATTATGATGATAGCATAACCTTATGATGATATTACCTCCAACTTTGAGAATGAGAATGTATGCTTATAATACTATTAGGATGAAATATAAACTATAGTGCACCTAACAAGTTATGAACACAAGTGAACAACATGTTCGGTTTGGCTCACATCCAGGTGATATAGCTTATTTAAAGATACATGGATCTCCCGAATAGACACCTGGAGATTTTGGGTGTTTTTCCCGCAGTTTTCTAGAATATAGCACAAAAAGGTTTTTACTGCTCACTTATACATGATTAGATTTGGCTATGCATGTCCCTGAAATAGTTGATAAAGAAAATATATGATTGACTTGAGCAATTGAAAGGATGTAAAATTTCATAATAAATAAAAGCAGTTGTTAAGAATTTTTAAGGAGCCAGTGTACCAAGAGAAAATTGAATGCTGTGATGATGTTTAATATAAATTCTATCCAAAACAGCCATTTTATGGAAACCCAATGAGTTAATCAACACTATTTCAGAGGTTAAATAGACATGGGCAAGAGATTTATGCTACTTTACTAATAAATAATCTTTGTTATACTTTCTTTTAAATGTAATAAATTTTAAAATTTCAAAGAGAGGTAAATTTATTACATGAGTTCTAAATCTGCCCCTAAAGAGCTGTGTGACATTAGGCAATGTCGCTTTACTTCTATGCTCTCATGTTTTATATATACATAGAGAAAGACTTCAACCATATCTATTTTCAGGTATAAAAATTATTATCTAAGAAATAATGCAGAGATGTCAGAACTCTGATGAAAATGAAGGTAAGTCATTCCAATACATATTTTCTATTCGCCTCAGTTGAAAATTGACCTTTAGTATGAAGTTATTTGAAAACACTAATTTATGGGTAAATTCAGTTATAGCTACTTTGAGTTAATATGATTTGTGGAAATGCACAATTCAAATGGTATTGGATGTATATTTGAGAGATTGTAACAGTCTAATAAGTTACTAAATATGAAGGAGTCACAAGACAGACATCATACTCAAGCATTACAAAATTTCCAAAGAAAATATCTTATTTAACATCTTAGAAAAAGTGTGTGTTTGAGCCATGGATATAATAATATAGATACATTTTAATCACCTTTTGGTAGCAAGGAATAAATGCAATGTATAAAGATCACAGGCCACATTGCCTATCTTTAAACTCTAGAACTGAAACTCCTGGGGCAGTTCTTTCAGTTATGTGCTTTGGGGAAGGAACCCTCATTCTCTATGGCTCAGTTTTCTGATCTGAAATACAGGAATAATAATAGTAAGTATCTTACAAAACGTTTTTTGGTAATTAAATTAACGATGCATGCAAAACATAGTAGCTGTTTCTTACAGAAAGCACTTTATTAATGTAAGCAATTTTTAAGATTAATACTCAAAAACCGCGGTTTCAATAAAGGTAGAGTAGCTTGATTTATACTAATTATTCTGCTAATAATAATAATAAGCAATTATTAAAACAACTGCTATAAAACAATTGTCTAAAGCCCTGGAAACTAGAAGAGAAACAATACTTTTTAAAAAAGGAAGCAAATTCTGAGAGTTTTGGAAGTCAATAGCTGTTCTCCAAAGGAATCTCTAATATACCTTGGATCCTTCTGGGTGCAAGGCCTACAAAAACACAGAAGCAGGCTGCATCTGGGAGAATAAAGATGGGCAGAAATTAAAGCAGCTCTATGTTTGAGAAACATTTGGGGTTCAAGTCTCAATAAGTTAGAGCGGTTCAGTAAACACCTTGGGATTTTCATGGAAATCCCAGAAGAACCATGCCTTACAAGTAAAGATAAACGGCTACATCCTAGTTCTAAGAGCAACACCAGTATTCTTAACAGCCCCACTTAAAACAGAGCTTAAATAAGATAAATCAAACTTCTCTTTTCTAATTCCCTACTGAAACAAAACACATTTTTTAAAAAAGGATGACATAATTCAGATTTTCTTCAACATGGTATGCGTAATGTCCGGTGTGCAGCTAAAATTTAAAATGTGTAGGAATAAAGAGGAAAATTGAACACAAAATAAAAAAAAAAAACAGAAATAGACCTACAGATGACCCAGATACTGGATTAGCAATAAAATTCTTTAAAGCAGGTTTAATGTGCATTAAAATGGGTTTATACATATATGAGAGGAATCAGTAAAATATGATGAAAATAGGTAAACAGATGGAGAGCCAAAGCAGAGATGGAAAAATCTACAAAAGAACCACATGGAATTATTACAAGAGAATAATATATCATCTACAGTATAAAAGATCTTTGGATGGACTAGACATAGCAGAAAAATGAATCAACATGTGAAAACAAATAAAATATCAAAGATGCCAGAACCCCCCAAACACTTTAAGCCTTGAGAAAGATGTGACTGTGATCCGAGGCACATATGGTTACAGCTTCTGTTCTAAGATTATAGATTAAATCACTTTCTTTTTTTTTTTATTCTGTACAATGACTGGAGAGAATTAAATGATGTAAGGGACAAAAAAATCCTGCTTTCCTAATTAATGACCCTTATTATAGATTAACTTCTCCTTGTTGTCCTGCTTTGCTTAGACAAGATGACAGAAAACCCATGTTTATTACATCTTCTGTAAAACATGTTAAATGTTCATTTCCTAAAAAGAAGCACTGACCATAACCAGTCAAATTGCTGTAACTATGTGCCAAACTTGTGTGAATAATGTTGTAATCTTGTGAAAAACTCCTTTGTCTCTGCGTAGAGAATGAAACACTAACTTCTCTGCTTTGGAATGCCGACTCCATTGCTCTGCAGTTGGAGTTTCCAGGTAGTCCATTCTGACATGCTGTGCTAGAATAAGCTTTTTAAATTTGATTCTGACCTTTTGGTTAATTTAAATTGGCAAACAGATACAAGATCACATCACTAGAAATTATTTGAACTGAAACACAGAATATATGAAAATGAAAAGTCATAATAGAGCCTGTAAATCTTGTATCCTGGCCAGGTGCAGTGGCTCACATCTGTAATCCCAGCAGTTTTGGAGGCTGAGGTGAGAGGATCACTTGAGCCCAGCACAAGATCAGCCTGGACAATATAGCAAGATCCCATCTCAGAAAAGGGCCTGTATTATAATACCAAATGATAATATGTGATTATCAAGCAGAGGAGGGAATAGAGAAGAAAATAAATATTTGAAGATATATTAGTGAAAATATTTCTAAAAATGACACAATGTATTTAGCCATAGACCTAGAATCCACAAAACTCTAAGCAAAAACAAAAGCAAAAATGAAAAACACACCTGTAGGCATTATATCAGACTATTAAAAACAAAAATAAAGAACAAAAATGATAATAGCAGTCGAATATAATGGTACAATAATAAGGATTTAACAACAGTAAGGATGATAACTCACTTATTATCAGAAGAAAATGAAAGCCATGAAATAAAAAGATATCTTCTAAGTACTGGGGGTTGTAGTGAAAGGAGCTATGAACCTAGTATTTTCCAAATATCTTTAATAGAAGAAGAAAAAATTCTTTTGGAGGGAGGAAATAAAAACTAAAATAATCTGTCATGAAAAAGTGAAGAAAAGATTAAGACAATTGAAAATAGTAAATATGTGGGTATGTAAAATATACCCACATATTTTTTCTTATTTTTCTTATTTAAAAAGGTTATATTTTTCCTATTTAAAAATGTCTACATGTTTAGGGCAATAAATACTGATATTCACAGAAGTAAAATATTAGTAGATTTGGTAAATAAAATTATACATGTTAAGGTATAATATTAACTTGAGTAGCAACCATTAAGAAATAAAACAAAGAAATATAGCTAATAGATTACAAGGGGAGATCAAATGAAATAATACGAAGTACTCAACTAGGACAAAAAAAGAAGGAAGAATGGAGCAAAGTACCAGACAGAACTTTTAGGAAACACATAGCCACATGTCTGACTTAAACTCAATATAACTATAATGTTATTTGATATATATGGACTAAACTCTCCAATTAAAAGAAACATATTGTCAGACTAGTTTTAGTGATGAATCACGCTACAAGCATATATGAAGACATAGCCAGGTTGAAAATGATAGATTGGGAAAAGATAGGCAAAGCAACCACATATCATAAGAAAGCCATATTAATAGCAAACAAAGTAAGTTTCAGGAAAGTGAGTATTATCAGAGGTAAAGAAGGATATTTTACAAATACAAATAATATTTTTTCAAAAATTAATAGAATATAAAGACAGAAACCAGTACGGATATATAAAAATTGGGCTACAGTAGTAACCAATGTGATGAAATTGACATTTACAACATACCACCTGGAACACCTTCAGAATGCATATTCATCTCAGGTATGTATAAAACATTTACTAAAAAATAGACCATATGCTGTAAATTAAGTACTAATTGATTCAAGATTAAAAATAAACAGTATGTATTCTTGGCTCATAATAAAATTAAAAATACATGACAAAAATAAAATTAGAACTTTTCAAATATTTGAAATCAAGCAACACACTTATAGTCAGTGGACTGAAGAAGAAATCACAAAAGACATTAGAATAGGCCAGGAGTGTTGGCTCACCCCTGTAATCTCAGTCTTTGGGAGACTGAGGTGGAAGGATCTCTTGAGGCCACAAGTTTGAGACCAACCCAAGCAACATAGTGAGACCCCACTCCACACACACACACACACACACACACACACACACACACACACACAAATTTAAAAAATTAGCGAAGTACAGTGGCATGCCTCTGTATTCCTAGCTACTTAGGAGAGTGAGGCAGGAGGATCACTTGAGCCCAAGTGTGTGAAGCTGCAGTGAGCCATGATCCAGCCACTGCACTCCAGCCTGGACAACAGAGTGAGATCCTGTCTCAAAAAAAAGAAAGAAGGGAGGAAGGAAGGAAGGAAGGAAGGAAGGAAGGAAGGAAGGAAGGAAGGAAAGAAGGAAGGAAGGGAGAAAAGAAAGAAATTAGAAAATATTTTGACACGATAATATATAGAAAATTTAAAAATTGAGAGGGAAATATTTATGGTCTCAAATTTATATATTAGAAAACATGAAAGTTTTGAAAGAAGATAATAACTGAAGGAGATGTTTTAAAAGATGGACAATTAAACCCAAACAGATAAGAGTAAAGCAAATATAAATAAGAATAAGATGGTACTGCCATAAAAAGACACATAGACAAGTGGAACAGAATAGAGAAGCGATAAGTAAATCTATGCATTTAAAGCTAACCGATTTTTTACAAAGACACCAGGAACACACACGTGGAAAAGAACAGTGTCTTCAATAAATGGTGCTGAGAAAACTGGATATATATTTGCAGAAGAAAGAAATTAGACCCATATCTCTCACTATATATATATATATATATATATCACTATATATATGTGTATATATATGTGTATATATATGTGTGTATATATGTGTATATATATATGTGTATATATGTGTGTGTGTATATATATATATATATAAATATGTAAAAAAACCCTAAATGGATTGAAGATTTAAATGTAAGACCCAAAACTGTGAAACAACTAGAGTAAAACATAGGGGAAATGCTTGACAAAATTGGATTAAACAAGGATTTAAAAAAAAAATACCTCAAAAGCACAGGCCACAAAAACAAAAATAGACATATATTATTATGTCAAACGTAAGAGCTTCTGCACAGTAAAGGAAGAAATAGTGTGAACAGATATCTATAGAATGGAAGAAAATATTTGAAAACTATGCATCTAACAAGGGATTAATATCCAGAATATATAAGGGACTCAAACAACTCAATAACGAAAATACAAATAATCCAATATAAACATGGACAAAGGGTTTGAATTGGCATTTGTCCAAAGAAGACATACAAATGGCAATCAGTTATAATTTTTTAATAAAACATTTCAATACCACTAATCATCAGGGAAATGCAAATCAAAATCACAATGAGACCTTACCTTGGTTAGAATGGTTACAATAAAAAATACAAAAAATAACAAATGCTTGTAAGGATGTCGAGAAAGAGGAACTCTTATGTAATCTTGGTGGGAATGTAAACAACGGTTATACAAAAGAGTATGGGCCAGGTGTGGTTGCTCACACCAGTAATCCCAGCACTTTGGGAGGCCAAGGTGAGTGGAACACCAGAGGTCAGTAGTTGGAGGCCAGCCTGGCCAACAAGGTGAAACTGCCTCTCTACTAAAATACAAAAATTAGTCGACGTAGCGTCGGGTGCCTGTAATCCCAGCTGCTCGAGAGGCTGAGGCAAGAGAATCGCTTGAATACGGGAGGTGGAGGCTGCGGTAAGCTGAGATCATGCCACTGCACTCCAGCCTGGGCAACAGAAAGAAACTCTGTCTCAGAAAAAAAAAAAAAAAAAAAAAGAAAGAAAGAAAAGAAAAGAGTATGAATGTTCCTCAAAAAACTAAAAATAGAACTACCATCTAATTCAAATCCCATCATTTGGCATATATCCAAAGGAAATGAAATTCATATGTTGAAGAGATAATTGAACTCCTGTTTATTGCAGTGCTATTCACAATAACGAAGTTGAATGCTCCACCTAAATGCCCAACTACAGATAAATGAATAAAGAAAATGTGAATACTATTCTTCATGAAAAAAGAGTGAAACCCTATCAGTTTTTGGTAGCAGATATATACCTGGAGGACATTACATGAAATAAGCAAAGCACAGAAAGTCAAAGACCACATGATCACACTCACATGTGGGATGTAAAATTGTGATTTTATAGAAGTAGAGACTAGAATAGTGGTTATTAGAGGCTGTGGAGGATAGGGAAGATGGGAGGACTAGGAAATGTTGGTTAACCAATACAAAGTTACAGTTAGGAATTATAAGTTCTGGTGTTCTATTAGACCATAGGGTGACTATAGCTTATAACCATGTATTGTATATTTCAAGAATAGAAAATATTTAAGTCAAGCAAAAAACAATAGAATATAACAAAAGAAAAAGTTTTTCTTTAATTAAAAATTGACAGGATCAATATCAAGACTTTTCAAAGAAAAAAGAAGGAACACAAATATCTAGAAAGAAATAAGAAACATCACTATATAGATTACAGATATGAAAAGGATAATGAAGGGATATCATTAAAAACTTTAGCCTAATAAATTCAATAATTCATATGACAAGGACAATCTCCCTAATTCACTAAAATGAATACAAAAAGAAGCAGTTAAACTAATAACTGGACAACTTCTCACAAAGAAAACTCCAGGGTCAGATGGTTTCACTGATGAATCATATCAAATATTTAAGAAATAATACCAATTTACATTAATTCTTTCAAAAATAGATGAGGAAATGTGTATCAATTTTTAAAATGGTGCCAGTATAAATTAGACGTGAAAATCTGACAATAAACATTATAAGAAAAATTTAGACAATGTTTCTTACTAACACAAATGAAGACACATCATTGAAATCTTAACAAACACAACAATATATAAAAAATGATAATATACCAGGATTAAGTTACTGGAACACAAAATTGACATACCTTTGAAATCAATTATTGTAATTTGTTACATAAGAATAAAGAAGAAAAATCACATAATTATCTTAATAAACAAAAAACTCCTTTGATAAAATTCAATAATCTTGAAACTTGTAACAAGTAGAAATTAAGAGATTTTAAAATCTAAAATTAGATATTTATAAAATGAAGCTACAGCTAACATCATACTTAATGGAGAAGTGTTAACATTTCTACAATTAGGAGCAAAGTAAGGATGCCACTTCCACGTTTTCTCTTCAACATTATTCTGTATTAGCATCATGGCAGTAAGACAAGAAAGAATAGCATAAAAATAGAGAACAAAAAGAAAATGGACATTTGTTAACACATTGTATAACTAACATTTAAAATAATCTACAGATTAATAATTAGATTTTTTAAAGTAGCAAGATACAAGGTCAATATAAAATAATCAACAGTATTTCAATATTCTAGTAAAAAACAATTAGAAAATATATTAGAGTTCTCTAGAGGGACAGGACTAATAGGATAGATGTATATATGAAAGGGAGTTTATTAAGGAGTATTGACTCACACGATCACAAGGAGAAGTCCCATAACAGGCCATCTGCGAGCTGAGGAGCAAGGAAGCCAGTTTGAGTCCCAAAACCTCAAAAGTAGTGAACCCAACAGTGCAGCCTTCAGTGTGTGGAGGAAGGTCTGAGCGGCCCTGGCAAACTACTGGTATGAACTAAGAGTTCAAAAGCTGAAGAACTTGGAATCTGATGTTCCAAGGCAGAGAGCATCCAGCACGAGAGAAAGATGAAGGCTGGAAGCCTCAGCCAATGTAGTCCTTCCATGTTCCTCTGCCTGGTTTTATCCTAGCCACGCTGGCAGCTGATTAGATGGTGCCCACCCAGATTGATGGTAGGTCTGCCTCTCCCAGTCCATTGCCTCAAATGTTAATCTCTTTTAGCAACATCCTCACAAACACACCCAGGAACAATACTTTGGATCCTTCAATCCAATCAATTTGACAATATTAACCATCACAGAAAAGAAATTTTAAAAACAGCATATTTATGAAAGCATGATAAAACCTAAAATTCTAAGAGTAAATTAATCAAAACATATGCAAAAATTTTACACTGAAAGCTTTACACTTTGCTGATAGAAATTAAAGAAGACCTGCATAAATGGAAAAATCGAAAAAGTAAATATTGTTAAGAGGTGCTGATACTCTCTAATTGTGTCTACAGACTTTGCAACCCCAATCAATATCCAGTAGCCTTTTAGAAAATTGACTAACTGCATCTAAAATTTGTATAGCAATGCATAGTATCTACTGTATGCAACACAATCTTGAACCAGAAACACAAATTTGAATTACTTACACTTCTTTAACACATGCTATAAAATATGTAATTAAGACAGTGGGGCCAGGCGCAGTGTCCCTGTAATCCCAGCACTTTGGGAGGCCAAGGCGGGAAGATCACCAGGTCAGGAGTTTGAGACCAGCCTGGCCAATATGGTGAAACCCCATCTTTACTAAAAATACAGAAATTAGCCGGGCGTGGTGGCAGGCGCCTGTAGTCCCAGCTACTCAGGAGGCTGAGACTAGAGAAACGCTTGAACCCAGGAGGTGGAGGTTGCAGTGAGCCGAGATGGCGCCATTGCACTCCGGCCTCGGCGACAGAGCGAGACTCTATCTCAAAAAAAAAGACAATGGAGTATTTGTGTGACCACACATAATTATCGGAATAAAATCTAGAGTTCAGAAATAGATCCACATATATACAGTTAATTAATTTTCAACAAATACATCCATATAATTCTGGGTGAAAAAATATACTTTTTTTCTCCAACAAATTATGCTGAGTAATTGAATATCTACATAAAATATAAATTTTCAATCCTACCTAATACATTAAAATACATAACTATACATTATGCTTGTAAGTTTTTTTTTTTTTTTTTTTTTTGAGACGGAGTCTCGCTCTTTTGCCCAGGCCAGAGTGCAGTGGCACTATCAGCTCACTGCAAGCTCTGCCTCCAGGGTTCACGCCATTCTCCTGCCTCAGCCTCCCGACTAGCTGGGACTACAGGCGCCTGCCACCACACCTGGCTAATTTTTTGTATTTTTAGTAGAGACGGGGTTTCACCATGTTAGCCAAGATGGTCTCGATCTCCTGACCTCGTGATCCGCCCGCCTCAGCCTCCCAAAGTGCTGGGATTACAGGCGTGAGCCACCGCGCCTGGCCACCTATAAGTTTTGTATAAGAAAGCAAAAGGGAATATATTCAAGAGTCAATAATTTTTCAGAAAGAATACAAAAACATTGACAATAAAATTAAGAATTGAAAATTGGACTTTGCCCAAATAAAAAATATTCTGCTAATCAAAAGATACTTAGAATATATATATACACAAGACACAAGGAAACGACATTTTTCATATATTTATCTGAAAGAATTCCTATCCATAAAATATATAGAACTTCTACAGATCCCTAATGAAAAGATAAGTAGCAGAAAAAATTTGGGTCAGGCATGGTGGCTCATGCCTGTAATAATATCCCAGCACATTAGGAGGCTGAGGTGGGGGGATTGCTTGAGTCCAGGAGGTGGAGGCTGCAGTGAGCCATGATCAGTCCACTGTGCCACTGCACTCCAGCCGGGGTGTCAGTGAGACTATCTAAAAAAAAAATAATAATAATAATAATATAGATAGATAGATGTACTATATATATGCAAAATTCTTTAAGCAACAATTTATATAGGAAGGTATAAAAATGGTCAATGATCATATGAAAAATTTCTCACCATTCTTAGATATCATGGAAAAGCAAAGTAAAGCCACCACACACTCACTGGCATAGCTAAAATTAAGATCTCTCTCTGTTCCTGTGTTAGTTTGCTGAGAATGAACAGAAAAACAAACACTACATGTTCTCACTCATAAGTGGGAGTTGAACTACGAGAACACACAGACACAGGGAGGGGAACATCACACAGTGGGGCCTGCCAGCGGTGGGGGCTAGGGGATGGATAGCATTAGGAGAAATACCTAATGTAGATGACGGATTGATAGGCGCAGCAAACCACCATGGCATCTGTATGCCTATGTAACAAACCTGCATGTTCTGCACATGTATCCCAGAGCTTAAAGTATAATAAAAAATAATAATAATTTAAAAAATCTCTCACAATAACGAGCAAGTATTGACAAGAATGTGAAGAAACTAGAAGTATGTTGCCGGTAGAAGTGTGAAATGGCAAAACCATTTTGCAAAAGTACTAGACGGTTTCCACTGATTTCAAAGATATATGTACCCTACAATCCAGAAATTCCATTATTAATTGTATACTCAGGAAAAATAAAAACATATGTCTTTGATTACAAATAATGTTTACAGAAGCTTTATGCATAATAGTCAAACACTGGAAACAACCCAAATGTTCATCAACAATGAGGGTATAAACAAATTTTGGTATATAAATATAGTGTAATATAACATAATAAAAATGATGCACACGACAACATAGATCATTCTCAAAAACATACTGCATAATTCTTTTATATCAAGTCTAAAACAGGCAAAAGTAATCAACAGTAACAGATAACACATCAGCTATTGTTTCTAAAGACAACCGACTGAAAAGGGGCATGAGGGAACATTGCGGGCTGATGGTAATATTCTATATTTATGTTTGTGTGATTGTTACATTGATGTATTTATTTGTCAAAACTTATAGAACTGTAAACTTAAGATTCATTCTTTCTACTATATATAAAATTTTTCTCAATGAAAAAGAAAAAGAGAGAAAACAATAGCCCAAGGTTACAGAGTTAATGGTTGCAACACGAGTTAGAATGTCAGTTGCTCATTTCTTTTCTAGGACATTTAGGATTTCAATAATTTTAATGTGAGCTGAAAAATTCCTAACAGCAATAATACCAGTCATTTTGGATTGGTGTGAGACATTGAATTTAGCTTAATATCTGTGCTAAGACATTGAACTTAGATTCTCATCTATGCCAAGGAAATCTTTTTGGTATTAAAAGTTTACAGCACGTTGTTAAAGAATAGTGGAACTGGATAGCACAGGGAAGTACCTAAGAAACAAGCAATGAAATGTTATTTTTACCTACAGAGGCAGCTAAGAAAAATACATATTAGAGAAAGGTGAAGATACCAAGTTTTATAGCACAAGCAAGACTGAAGAGGCAAAAGTTTCAAATAATTTGGGCTAAAAAATAATCAATGATATAGAAATGCTTCCATACAAGAAGAGACTAAAAGCTTTCTTTTATTCTATCAAGACAGAAAATAACAAGGGCATGACTAAAAAGCTTTAAATGGATGGGAGAGATAATTGAGTTCACTTAGAAGGAAACTTTGGTAAACTCTTCTAATCACTAATTTATTGAGGAGTTTCTTCTGTCTCCTCAATAAATAGCAACAATATTTCAGCTAAAATACTGATTATTTCATTAGTAATGGCTGCCTGAAATCCTATGTTAAGACATATTCTGGAATCTATCTAGGCTCGGTGTAAAGAACATCATGGTTGACAGGTTCTCTAGTCATGGAAGAGGAAAAGTGGAGTGCTCTCCAGCACTCTTGATCAAGGATTATAAAACATATTCCCTGGATAGCTACAGTCTCCAGAGAGCAAGTGCCAATATTGGATACTCCATTGTGAGCTAGAATTGCCTTCCCTTGGTGTTACCTCTGGTCTGTTGGGTTACATGACGTCTAATCTTCCTTCAACATCTCAGCATTTTAGATATTTGGTAAAATCTATCATATTCTTATTATTTTCTTATTTAAGTCAAATATCTATTTCATTCAGTTATTGCTCATAATCCCAGTTGCTGTTCCTGCTCAAGTATGCCAAATGGCACCTTATTCCAGGAGAGTTGGAACCGTATCCTACTTATCTTTGTATCTTAAGCACCTCCCACAAACTAGATAATGAAAACTTGTTGAGTGAATAGGATACTTTACTTTTTTCAGTCTTGTACTTAAATTTTGATGTTAAGATTTTAGATTTCATTTTAAATGCTCTCTCCATAATGTAGAAGTATCTGCTATATACCTAGTAACAAATTTACAAAGTTTTCAAAATAATACTTCAGGTGTTAGAGCAGACTGATATTTAACTATATAGGTACAAAATGAAATCAGAGCAGTGCATGCTTCCTATGTATGGTCCTGACATTTTGTGTCTATTAGTCGGAGTTACAAAAGCAGATATTCTCATCATAGCATAGTTGTAACCATTAGTTTGTTTTTCCATTGCGTATACTATGCTCAGCACTGGTTTAGGTGATTTCACATATTTGATCTCATTTGGTTTAAGAGAGATTTGAAGAGTACTTCAGTTGTGGCTATTGCTCAGCGGTTATTTTCTTGTCTTGTGTTTTTCCACTAACATGGTATATAAGCTTGAATAGGCCTTTTATTCTGGTCTAATTACTAGTTTCCCCATTTTAAACTATAGGCAAGTATAGTGTCTCTCACCATGGCACCTCCATTATATAGGACAATGTCTAGCATACAGTAGATGATCAATAAAACTTTGGTGATTACATGGATGATAGAATGAATTCAAACAACCATCTCTGCCTTGAAGATTTGATAGTGATTCAACATTGATCTTTTCCTGTTTGAATCAGCAATGGCAAAATTATAGGTTTTGAACAGCTACTTTGTTCTAAGAATTTCACTATATACTTTGCATATATTATTTGTTCCTCAGCACAATTTATTAGGGTCAAAATTTCACCATATGCATGACTCTCTATCCTCTACTACTGCCGAAAAATATACATTAGAAAATAATTTCTTTAAATTTGTGGATCATAAGATGAATGCTGTGTTACTTATAAATGACAATTTTGCACACCCAATTAAACAAAAATGCTGTGTAAACAGAAAATTCTATGTTGCTGCAGATAATATTTATGTTTCTGGTGAATATTTTTGAAAAATTACAAATTAATTTTATGCTATTGTTAATTATGATTTTATAGCACCATTAAATTTAAGATGGTTTCTTTTATGATTCAAACGTAATTATTTGGGGTGAATAGACGTAAAACAAATTATTAACACTGATATATATTGCAATTAACTCCAAAGACAAATAATTTCATTTATAATTCTGTGTCAAAACTACAGTGCTTTCAACATTCATTATGCAAATTATTGTTTACATCTCTTCATAATTTAATTTACTCACCTAAATGACTATAAAATACATCAAAATAATTAGGAATAACTGATTATGTCATTCTTATATGTCCATAAATATATTTGAGATGTTATGCTGTATATATATTAATCTCTAATAAAATAAACTTCTATAAAATCAAATTTATTTTATATTAGTATAATTTCCCTGGCATACATTTTTTTAAAATAATAATACAATTATCACATTCTTTCAAGATAATTAGCAGATTTAGACTAAATTAAAAGATTATCTTTTAATTTATAACCCAAGATTATTGTTTGTTTGTTTGTTTTTAATTGGCTGCCAGGGTGTCATTTCCACTATTTTGTGATGTTGTTCCTTCCATGAATACAATTCGTCTTCAATAGAAAAACTCAGATTTTCTGCACATCACCCCCCACAAGATTTAAAGCAATTTCAATCCCATAAGCAATAATTATAGTGCAATTTATAAATAGGGAGTTACAAAATAATAGAGTATGGCGTTACAATACCATCCCACTTCCCACTCTACCATCTCTTCAAATAAAGATGTTAAGATAAGTTAATTTCTTCTAATGAAGTCAGAGTGTATGGTTCTCCCAAGAACTGAGTATGAGTCACTTTTTACGGTATCTCAGATCTTAGAAGGGAAGGAATTGCTGGTGGTGATACGTTACAGTGGTTTCTAAAAGATAAGATATTTTGATTTGTACACGACAGAGGTTGCATTTGAGGCCCAGAGAAGTTGTCGTATGCTGGAATTCGTAATACAACTAGTAAAGTCCTAAAATCTCAAGTTCCTGGATTTAGGTCTAGGTTTAGTTGCTGTATTATGTAAATTTGTTAGAAGAAATGCTTGTTCTCTTCCATTTGTGTTTCTAGAGAAAGGAAGAGACTTCTGATTCTAAGGGATGATTATTTGGATGCATGTTTCCAGCTCCTTCCTTCGGCTCCTTATTTTTTCCTTTCCACGGTGACATCTATCAATCTAAGGAAATTTAACAACGGGTCTCAAATGCATGCTAGATAGAATTTGCTAAGGTTTTTTTGTGTTACATTATCTGTCTATTTTACAGTAATGTTGAGAACTCTCCTTTATTTGGCTAATAAAGGCTATTTATCAATGTGTTAGGAATCTAGGAAGAGAGCGGTGAATGACCCAGTGGCCCCACATCTCCAAAAATTGGAAAAAATTACCCCCACCAACTAAGATTCTAGGGTGCTTCCCAGTCCTTGTCACATCAAGACACACATATGAAATTACATTCTTTAGCACATTAGGGTAAATAGAGGAGGCTGTCTGGAAATAGCCAGAAAAGGAATCCTACTGCCTTAGACCCAGACCATTCTCTCCCAGAGGCAAAGACAATCTCTTACTGAGTGTTTACAAAATTTTCCTTCTGTCCTCATTCCCTTCCTTCATCCTTCTCTCTCTTTTTCTATCTTCTTTCTTCTCTTTTCCGTTCCATTCCTCACAGTTGTTAAAGAGTAGCAATCTTAAGGAAAAAGCACCCTCATTGCATGACACCCAAGGGCAGTCAAGGAGAGCTAGAATCCAGCCAATTATAACATTAATACTAGTAGAAGCCAGATATACCTAACTGGTAGTTTGATATGTCGGTTACAACTATTCTTATATATTCCTTAAAAGTCCAACAGACTTTTATACTAGGCAACATTAGAGAATGGTATAGTGGTGCAATTACTTGTCTACTTTTCTAATAAATAACAGTTTATATTTTAAACCATCTGTTTCTCAAATGTATCCTAATTAGGCTAAACCATAACAGAAACAGGACTATGTTCTGTTTGAAAAAACTTTTCTCATTTACCAAGAAGGAAATATTTCCTTTTTTTTTTTTGCTTTGATTCTATCCTCCTCTTCCAATTAAATGATCAAGTAGTGTTTGGTTCAGTTGAAAATGTATTATTAATTATCTTTGATGCTCTGTAATTCAGTGCATACCCTAGATAACTTAGCTTCGTGATCTGTTGGTTTACTTGGCCCAGAAGAACATGAATATTGAGGCTTTGGAACTACAGAAACTCAAGGCAGAAAGTTCTAAGTAAGCATCTAAACAGAGATAAGCACCTAAGCCATCTAAACTGCAAAGTGTCAAATGGTGTCTTTTCAGCACTGCTGACTAGACAGGTCGCCCTAGGGACTACTCAACTCTGCTGTTGTAGGGCAGCCAGGCAGCCATAGACAATACCTAAATGAATGAGTGTGGCTGGCACTGGTCCATGGACTATAATTTTCCAACCTCTGATCTAAATGTGCCATTTGTAGATATAGAATATGCTATCTCAAGAGGATATAACTTCTTTATGGTTTCAGATCCATGGCAGGAAGCCAGGTCTCCCACCTCCCAGATGTTCACTCTTTACATACTATCACACTGCTTCCACTTGTGGCCCAATACTAGGGCAGATAATGATGCTAAAATAATCAGGGGTGTTTTATTTGTAATGTAAATATAAAAATTAAAAAAAATTAAACAGACAAATACCACTAGCTAATATTTATACAGTACTATGCATTATGTAATATGCTAAATTTTTACACACACTTATTTAACCAGCTCCCAACCCTGTGAGAGTGGATACTTTTATTATGCCTAGTTTGTGCATAAGAAACTGAGGCTTAGAGATTTTAAGTCAAGTTGTCAAGGCTACAAAGTCAGTAAGAGGCACAGTAAGATTCAAACCTGGTTACCAAATCTGATAGGGATACTCATATCATATTGCTTCCACTTACAAATATGTTGAGTGTGTGGGGCATCCATTGTTTAGGACCACTAGGCTCCCATTTCATATCGCTGGGTAACTGTAATAGGTTGAATATTATCCACTCAAATGTCACCAGGATAATGCCAGCCTTAGCAGTTGGAATTTTTATTTTGACAGTTTTTTTTTCAATTTAATCTCCTGATCCACAGGCATGGCTACTTAATGAACCCCAAATAGCTTGGGATGCCCCAAGAGATTTATGATCCTTTGCCAAATACCAGAAGGAAATAAGAACCATGCCAGATGGGTTCAAGTGAGAAGTGGTGCCCTGTCCCCCTCCATTTACCTTTAAATCATTAACATGTAATTATAATGATAAAGTCCCCACCCACAGGAGAAAATCATCATGATTTTCTAAACATACATCATACAAAGAGGGATGTGTATGATCTGCACCTTCACTCTGGAGTTCCTGCCTGCACGTGTTTACATACCTCCCCACCCCACATCTCAATTCTGAAAATTCCCCAGCTTCACATAGCTCAACTCCTGGAGGTAGGAAGGGGTTCTTTAGAGTGACAGCTCACTCCATCTCCATTCCTGGCCAGGAATAAAACCTGCTTGCCTTTTTCCCAATTGGTTGTTCTTTTTTTGTGATCAAAATAAAGTAGAGAAAGAACCCAGTTTACCAGTGACACAAAGACATCATGCCCTAATCCTTACAACTTTTGTACATTTTATCATATTTGGAAAAAGAACCTGTGCAGATATAATTAAAGATCTTGAGCTGAAGAGATTACTCTGGATTATATGGCTGGAACATAAATAAACTTAGAGATCTAATAAGAGCTTTGAGAGAAACAGAGGAGGCAATGTGATGATGAAATCAAGGCTGGCAATGGAGTGATGCAGCCACAAGCCAAGGAGTGCCTGGGGCCATCAGAACCTGAGAGAGGCCTGGATCCCATTCTTCCCTAAAGTCCCTGGAGGGAGATGGCTCCTGCAAAATTTTGCGTTTCTTACCAACAAAGCTGTGGAAGAATAAATTTGTATTGATTTAAGCCACCCAGTTGTAGTAACTTGTTACAACAGTCTCAGGACATTGATCCAGAAACCATGTCCTGATTTCCCTCTGGACTATCTCCCCTTCCCCACCCTCTGCCCATGTGCTTCGCATTGGAAGTGGCTGCTCCCTTGTCTCTAAGAGTGGTACATTTGACCCCGTCCTAAGCCAGTTCAACTTTACATTTCTCTGGCCTCAAGATTAGCTCAGGAATGAACACATAACCTAGACATCCAATGAAAATTATTATATGACATTCATAGCTACTAGAAATACTTTATCTTTCCTGCTGGATTGGAAAACAAACAAACAAACAAAAGGGGCTATAATTGGATTACCTGAATGGTATCCTGCAACCACGAGGGAAGAGGTTGCTTAGTAATGGAAGCAACTAGAAGAAATCAATCCAGAGATTGGTAGATTTGAGTTAGAGTGGTTTCTTTTGGGCCTATGTCTAAAGCTTGCAGTAGGACAAGCCCTGCTATTGGAATTCCTGAATACAGGCGCCAAACATTTCCTTTTATAGATAAGGGTAGATAATAATGAGTTTTCTGTCATCTCAGCATAGAGGCTCCTAATTATGCTGGGCTAAGCTTTTTAGAAACTTTATATAAAGCGAAATTTATGTCAGCTTGTGAAATCCTATTTTATGAACTTTTAAAAAATCTCATTGATAATGTAGAATCTGCCAGAAAAATATTTGCACATCAAAGTATGTTGTGTCAAGACTAGTGAAACAGGAGAGTTCCCTTATCCCCCTCGCAGGGTGTGCAACAGGGGTTTGGTCTTTTCTTCATGCCCTGCTGCTCAAACCCCTGGGGGGAGCATGCAGGCAGGTTGTAGGGAGGGTTTGGGGCTCCCACCCCACGGCAGCATCTTGGGGTGAGTGTTTACAATTCCCGAAGCCCCAGTGGGCGTGTGTTAGCGTGCTCTTTCAGCTTTGCTGTCTGCAGGTGGCTTCTGTTAATCAGCTCAGTTAGACCCTCTGCCTTATCAAAAGGACAGAGGGCTTTCTGTATCCGGGGTTCTTGGTCTTGTGTACTGGAAAAATTGGATCACATGTGGGCTTGGAGGATAAGTGCAAGATTGTATTGAGTGGTGAAGGTAGCTCCCCGTGAGATGGATGGAGGGCCAGAAGGGGGATGCAGTGGGAAGGTGATCTTCGCCTGGAGTCAGGCTGCCCAGCAGCAGGACTCTCCTCCTATGGCCCTGGGCCATTCCCCTGGCCTCCATTTTGTTTCGCCTTCTGTGGCCTGTCAGTGTCTGTTGGTGTCTGCTAGTGTGTCCTTCTGCGTATCTTGATGTCCAGCTGCTTGTGTCTGTGCCTGCTAGGGTCTCGGGTTTTTATGGGAACAAGATGGGTGGCGTGGCAGACCAAAAGGCAACTTTTTGGGCAGAAAACAGAAAGGCCTGTCTTCATTTAGGTCTGTGGGCACAGGCCCCAGGGTGGAGCCCTCCAGGGACCATGCCACTTTCTACTCAACACTTCCCTCATCCCCTGTCTTATCAATAGTGCTTTGAGGTGAGAACAGCCTCCTTTTCAGTCTTCATTCTTTATCTAACAGCTGAAATGGTATCACAACAGTAACATTATTTTATCACTTCTTTCATATTGTTCTCTAAACCTACTTCTTGCTTCCAAAAATGTTCAGCAACTGTATAATTCTTGTGAATTTGTCACTGTTTCTCATTGCTGCCTTAATCTCTTACTGTCTTCCTCGGTCTTTTTTGTTTTATTTTGTTTTGTTTTGTTTTTGAGACAGGGCGTTACTCTGTCACTCAGGCTGGATGGAGTGCAGTGGCACGATCATCACTGCAACCTTGACTTTCTGGGCTCTGATGACCCTCCCACCTCAGCCACCTGAGCAGCTGGGACCACAGGTATGTGCCACCATGCCCTGCTAATTTTTGTTTGTTGTTTGATTTTATTTTTGTAGAGATGAGGTTTGGCCATGTTGATCAGACTGGTCTCAAACTCCTGGGCTGAAGTGATCTGTCTGCTTTGGCCATCCCAAAGTGTTGGGATTACTGGCGTGAACCACCACACTCAACCTCATTCTTAACTCATAGATTTAAGTATTAGTTTTATTTTCTAATAAAAGTAATCAGAGGAAGATAATTTTTCCATATTTTTTGGACAGGTGCTTTTGTATTTTACCTCAAAACAAATGATTTCACTGTATTTATCTGTAGACAAAATGATCTCTCTTCATAGTTTGGTTAAAACTAAAAACTTAAAGCCAACTAAAAATTCAAGTGTTCATTCTGGAAGTTTTTTTTTTTTTTTTTTTTTTTTAGACAAAGTCAGCTTATGCGATAGCACATTCAAGAGGGCTTTTCCTAATTTAATAAATGTCAACCAGTAATATATCACTAAAACAACACAGTTTAATTAATTATCCATAATTTCAATGTTTCCAAATTTGTTTAAAAACATTTTTCTTTGGGAGATCTAGGCAGGCAGATCATGAGGTCAGGAGATCAAGACCATACTGGCTAACACGGTGAAACCCCGTCTCTACTAAAAATACAAAAACAAAAATAGCCGGGCATGGAGGCAGGTGCCTAAATAGAAAAAGGAGCCGAACAAATGACATAAACTTTAAAAAAAATGAAATGAAATAATACAGGCATTGAATATGCACATACGACAATCATTACAGCATAGTGCTTCCTTCAATTGAATGGGTGTTTGAATTTTTTGCTAAGAAAATTACTGAACATAGGAAGTTTCTGTTAAAGACACAAAGAAACCAGTGACTAAGTTAACAACACTTTGTAATACTTGGCATATCCATATTTTCATGCAGAATAAAATTGTTTCATAATATAGTATGCATGGTTTTCCTTACATCTAAGAAATGTTGTCATCACAGCTATTGCTGATGCACAGAAGAAATAAAAAACATGGAGTAAGTTGACTATATGAATTACAAGAAGTTGAACACTTTGGATAGAATGATCTTATGAACTATAGTTCCCTGATGCATTTCCTAGGTTATGTGCATGGTGGTCGAGCTAAGTGTGTGGGTCACAGTGCTCATTATTTTATACATAGATGATTAACACCATGCTTGTTTGTTTTAATCTTCAAATCACCATATCCCAAATTTTTCTGAAATTCAGGTTTCTTCTATCTAACATTCAAAACACAACTAGAAATATAGTCTTCATATCATAGACACATTGTTCTTTTGTGCAAATTTGGGCAGTGTGTGGAAACACACCTGGGAAAATTTTTGTTTGGCCTGTTATTCTGGGAATAGATTGACATAACTGAAGTTAATTTTTTTTTTTGCATGGGTCATCCTTCCTATCACTGGGATCAGTATCCTGCCTCTAGAAGCTGTGTCTTATTTTCTTTATTCCCTTATTTTCTGAATCAGTAGATCTGTCGAATATTGAAATTCCAAAACTCCTCATATTATATAGAAAAAAGGGGAAGACGAAATATTTTGAGATGAAAGGCTTTAGATTAGTCTCTGATGGTTAAATTTAAGAAATGAAGAGGGCCAGGCCCTGTGGCTCACGCCTGTAATCCCAGCACTTTGGGAGGCCAAGGTGGGCAGATCACGAGATCAGGAGATGGAGACCATCATGGCTGACACGGTGAAACCCCGTCTCTACCAAAAATACAAAAAATTAGCCAGGCATGGTGGCGGGGGCTTGTTGTCCCAGCTACTCAGGAGACTGAGGCAGGAGAATGGCTGGCGTGAACCCGAGAAGTGGAGGTTGCAGTGAGTTGAGATTGAGATCGCACCACTGCACTCCAGCCTGGGCGACAGAGCGAGACTTCAACTCAAAAAAAGAAAAAAAAAAGAAAGAAATGAAGAAATACATAGTGATAGAAAGAGGACTAAACCATAAGCTATTAGCACATGATCCAGAATGGTTGTGATACCAGTTAATCAGGAAGTCTTAATATAGTTCTTCATTCCTACTGAAGTCATTCTCAGCATGTGCTAGTAGGTATGGAGGCAGATAGTATTTCAAAAGGAAAAGAACAAATATTCATGAGTGTCTGCTTTGTGCCAGTCACTTTGCCCAGTAGTCTTCTTGCAACATCATGTGTGATGCTCATGACGTCATCATAATTAAATAATGAATAATATATGTTAAGTAAATACTAGATAGAAAATAAAAGGAGACTTATAGTTCAACTGCTGAAAAGATGGATTATTCAGTATTTATTTTGGTAATAGGAGAAACAATTTAGAAAAAATAAATTATGCATCAAAATAGATTTTGAATGCAATAACAAGTTAAATGTAATAAATAGAACATTAATAATACAACTTAGAAGAATCATAATTAAATAAACCAGCAATTTTTTTTATTCAGTGCCTATTACATATGCTGCATTAGATTTTATGGTCAATATAAAAGTTATATGTTTTTTGGTTTGTCTGAGTAACATAAAGTTACTTGGAAACAACTGGTTCTCAAAGTGGTTTCCCTAGAGAAGGTGGAAATAGAGTGTATTGAACACTTCTTATACACTTTTAGTCCCACTTCTCATTCCAGTACTGCTTCTATGATCAATTCAGAACAGGTTTTTAACTGCTTCATCCAAACAGAACCTCCTAGCATTTGCATCCAACTCTAGGATTTTTTATTGGGTACTCCAAAATGCACAAGCTAGAAATGAGCTTGAATTAATTTCCTAGAGGTCACTTCTGGTCAGTGGAGGATGAGACTCTGTGAATAAATAGTACCCCCTTTCATCACCAGGTGGACATTTTTGAGGACATATTTTACAAGATTCCTTAGAATATCCCTCAGGATGCAGAATCAATAGTACATTAGTGGTGGCAACCTGGATAACATGTTTGCATTAACTTATTTCCTGTTTTACAACTTTGTCCTGAAATCTGGCTGTCTACAAGTAATCACAGGAATCAGAAAGACTGTTTTGAATATAGGCTCCACTCATTCTAGCAAAGTAAATCTCAGACTACCTAATTAATGGATCTAGGCCTCAGTTTCCTTATCTACAAAGGGTTAATGATAGAATTTTTGTGAATTTAATGTGATAATGTTTGGTAAATAGTAAGCATAAAATTAAAAAAAATGACAATTTTTTCAATGAAGAGGGCAGTATTAGGAAGAGAAGAATTTTTATACCACGGACATGTAAACATTCAGTAGGGTATGTTTGGATTATACTCAAAATGCTGCTATTAGGGGCATCACATACATAAAGAAGCTGTTAAAGACCATAATTGTGTATTATCATTCCTCACTGTTGGATTTGTTTGCCATATAGATAAAACAAACCCAATGCAAACCCAAAAATCAAATCACCACTGATCCATTTCATTTCTTATCTACTTTATCAGAGAGTAAAATGAAACCAATGAACAGGAACGTTGCCTTATCTACGTTAGAGTTTGTTCAGCAAATTCATTTTTTAAGATTCCTTACCCCATCGACGTCCCTAGCATCTTTAAGGCCAAGTTCAATACCTAAAAGTGGAATGATTGACAATATTTTAGTAGGTGGTAGAGGAATATGTGATTGATATCCACTAAATTATTTGTTCTGAGCTCTTTCAATTTTACTTGTTTAGGAGAATCATTATCATATCATTTTCTTTTTTTTCTTTTTTTTTATTTTTTAAATTTTATTATTGTACTTTAGGTTTTAGGGCACATGTGCACAATGTGCAGGTTTGTTACATATGTATCCATGTGCCATGTTGGTTTGTTGCACCCATTAACTCGTCATTTAGCATTAGGTATATCTCCTAATACTGTCCCTCCCCCCTCCCCCCACCCCACAACAGTCCCCAGAGTGTGATGTTCCCCTTCCTGTGTCCATGAGTTCTCATTGTTCAATTCCCACCTATGAGTGAGAACATGCGGTGTTTGGTTTTTTGTCCTTGCGATAGTTTACTGAGAATGATGGTTTCCAGTTTCATCCATGTCCCTACAAAGGACATGAACTCATTATTTTTTATGGCTGCATAGTATTCCATGGTGTATATGTGCCACATTTTCTGAATCCAGTCTATCATTGTTGGACATTTGGGTTGGTTCCAAGTCTTCGCTATTGTGAATAGTGCCGCAATAAAAATACATGTGCATGTGTCTTTATAGCAGCATGGTTTATAGTCCTTTGGGTATATACCCAGTAATGGGATGGCTGGGTCAAATGGTATTTCTAGTTCTAGATCCCTGAGGAATTGCCACACTGACTTCCACAATGGTTGAACTAGTTTACAGTCCCACCAAGAGTGTAAAAGTGTTCCTATTTCTCCACATCCTCTCCAGCACCTGTTGTTTCCTGACTTTTTAATGATCACCATTCTAACTGGTGTGAGATGGTATCTCATTGTGGTTTTGATTTGCATTTCTCTGATGGCCAGTGATGATGAGCATTTTTTCATGTGTTTTTTGGCT
Organism: Hylobates moloch; assembly: GCF_009828535.3. NCBI lineage: Eukaryota > Metazoa > Chordata > Mammalia > Primates > Hylobatidae > Hylobates > Hylobates moloch. The sequence goes on from NW_026652281.1 coordinate 138,703,694, forward strand.
GCATAAATGTCTTCTTTTGAGAAGTGTCTGTTCATGTCCTTCGCCCACTTTTCGATGGGGTTGTTTGTTTTTTTCTTGTAAATTTGTTTGAGTTCATTGTAGATTCTGGATATTAGCCCTTTGTCAGATGAGTAGGTTGCAAAAATTTTCTCCCATTCTGTAGGTTGCCTGTTCACTCTGATGGTAGTTTCTTTTGCTGTGCAGAAGCTCTTTAGTTTAATTAGATCTCATTTGTCAATTTTGGCTTTTGTTGCCATTGCTTTTGGTGTTTTAGACATTTAAAATTGATTGTTGGTTACTTGTTAAGTGATCTTTGTTAAAAAAAAAAAAAAAAAAGGTAAAGTTTCATTTTTGAGGTAGACAGTATTTTCTAAGGACCTCTGAACTAAACTAAGGCTTCCAGCTCTTTGTCATATTTTACATACTTTTTTTCTATTTGTTATAACATTTCTTTTCTCTACTCTCAAGGCTTGATAGCAAAGAGAAATAGCAAAATTCTATTTGTCATAGCAAATAAAAATAGTAGTGCTACATTACATAAGATTCAGAAGATATGTCAAAAAAAGCAATTTTGTAGATTTGGTTACCCAAGTTATTCCGCTATATCCATTCATCTGTCTCATGTATATGATGAATTGCTAATTTTTCTGTAACTAAATTGTATTTTTGTTAACATGTCTTAACTTCCACATTAATCATTTTCTGCCGTTTTTATTTTTGCTTATTTAGATATGTTTAAAATGACTTATAGTGCTTTTTCGGTGGAGCAGACTATTTAAAAGATTGTTGAATTTACTTAACTTCGTAGTTTGAACGTGTGGAACCTGTAACTACAATAATTTTAGACCCAACATTAAGTACAGAACAATAATTTTGCGCCAGCTTCATGCTTGTCTAGTGACTTTTCTTTGCATTTTTGCTTTGAAAGATGAACATTTTTATAATTCTATTGGTGAAGAATAGAATTTTCAATTTTTCTTTTATCATTGTTTATGAAGTTTTTGATCAGTTATCTAGATGCGTTGAGTAAAGTAGACTTATAATCTAAAATTTGATGTACTTTGTATATTCGTTATTGAAAAATTGATTACATTTTCTCTTTCTTTTCTTTATATATCAATTTCTTTTTATGTAAATTCCTTTTCTATAAATTCAACAAATATTTGGATGCTATAAAATTCCAACCATTATTAAAATATTTTCATTTTATAGAATTTAACTGAATTCATCAATTCATATAGGATTTAAAGAATAATGACTTTATTAAGTATCATGAACAGTATCCAAACTGAGCATCTTTGTCATGATCCCCACATAGGAATAACTATTTCCATAAAACAAAGGTTTAATTTTGTTTCGTCAGTTCGTTTTCATAAAAAATTTTAACAGCAAATTACACACTTCTGAAATTCACTTTTTTCTTTCTTTCAATAATAATCAGCCCACTGAGACCAAAGTCAATGTGGTCAGATACAAAAGAGCCATTGATTGCTGAACCTGTCCACTCCTGCCTTCAAAGGCACAAAAAGAACACAGAAAGTCAATATAAAGCAGGTAATTTGATGTGATGTTTTATAAGAGGTTATGTGGAAATTACTAATGAGTCTGTATGTGCAGACTAAAGCTGTTAAAGTTACATCTTAAGAAATTGCTGAACCGGCCGGGCGCGGTGGCTCACGCTTGTAATCCCAGCACTTTGGGAGGCCGAGGCGGGCGGATCACGAGGTTAGGAGATCGAGACCACGGTGAAACCCCGTCTCTACTAAAAATACAAAAAAAAATTAGCCGGGCGTGGTGGCGGGCGCCTGTAGTCCCAGCTACTCGGAGAGGCTGAGGCAGGAGAATGGCATGAACCCGGGAGGCGGAGCTTGCAGTGAGCCGAGATTGCGCCACTGCACTCCAGCCTGGGTGACAGAGCGAGACTCCGTCTCAAAAAAAAAAAAAAAAAAAAGAAATTGCTGAACCATAAATTTAATCTTTGTCTTGGCTTCCAAAGGACTTACATAAAAGAAATACTCTTTTTTAGAACCTCACTTGGCCATTTTGCTGTCAAACAATAGTCATTGACAAGCCAGAGGCAGGACATGAGGTGTGAAAATAGAATGATAGCTATGAAGGAAAGTACTCCTAAAAATTTATGTAGGTGTTAACTCAGTAGTATCAAAAGTGAGAGGAATGCTAGTCTCCTTTCACACTTTGGTGATACATCCTTTGAACATATGTCCAGCATCAAAGACTCTTCCCTGAAACATATTTGGATCAAATTGAAGTTAGGTGACATGTTTCAGGCTGAACAGATCTGTTAAGATGGCATTTTCAGGAACAGGAAGAGAACAGGGAATTGAGGATCTGGGATGCGAATCTCTGTTTTCCTGCTCTCAATACTCAAAGGACACAGACTGTACTGAAATACCCTGTGTCATCACTTCCTGGGGAGACTGGCACTTATTTAAGTGATTCTAGACTCTCTACTAACACTCTTGATGGAATTATGTTGGTGAAATTAACTGAGAAGCTAGTTCTTCTCATTTTAAAATCTCATTTATCTTTTAAAAACCCAAGTCTCTTCTGAAGTGCAAAAGAAAGAAATTTTCTAGCCAAAACACATCCAAAAGTAGATCGAGGACAAATCAAGTAAGAGTACAGAAATGCCTGCTTTTCCTTCTTTTACACTCTCCCCTTTTCACACAAGTTGTCTTTCCTATGTCTCTCTTATAAGGCAAGCAGCTTCCTTGAGATATTGGCAAGAATTCTCCCCAAAACTACTGTGAACTTGAAAAGAAAATGGGATCTGTAGATATTTCAAAAGTATCACTCACCTCCCTGCCAGACCAAATGTGTCACCTTCCTTCCAATTTGCTTTCCATCCAAGTAGAATGAATAACTATATGCCAGAGAACTCCAGGCTGGTTTACCTGAATTACTTTATTGTAATCAATTCCCCGAAGCCTTTTCAATGTCAAGGGCACAAACTCTTTAATTGCAACAAAGTAAAAAAAAAAAAAAAATGTTGTATTTGATGTTAAGATAAGCAAGAAGAGTACTGAATAAGTCTAAAATTTTTTTTACAGGAGTTTGGGAAAGAGATGTATTTGAATGCAATTTTAAGTACATGGGTACCATAATGATGCTTATCACAAAACTCTGAAAGAACCACATTGTAATACATTTTGTAAATAAAACAGAAAAAAATTATTCAATCATTGGGAAGGAAATATCTTGATACTGCATTCTCACAGCTGAAACACTGAATTTATAAGGACTTATATACCTCTTGTACATACAGAAAAACATCTTTTTCTCTATCTGTTTTCCAGAACCTATAACATGTAGCCTATAGGCAAGCAGAAAAACTACTCACAGACTGCCTTTTCCTCTTCTTTTCTTCCCCTTCCAAGTATCAGTGATGTGACTCAAATTAAGTTCTAGAAAATTTGCATCTCTGCTTTCTGAGTTTGAAACCACCAATTCAAAACACCAAAACTCAGTTTAATTTTCTTGTTAGGCTTTGCCCTAATAATTTCTTTGTCATTATTTTATAAGACAGGGAGCTAATACTTGTTTTTATTATGGAGTGTAATTTAATAGAACAAAACCCATAAGAGCTAAACAAGCACTGTAGAGTACAAAGTAATGAATTACAGAATTGCCAATAGTTTTATCAGGCTTTCAAAGACTCAAGAGTGATAGGTTGCAAGAAAGTAGTAGCATAAAACCGCATCTTATATTTGACAGTCTATTATACTAGATAATATCTTTTTATCTACTATCAACATTTATATGTCAGGAGTTACGAACATAATTGGATGGGATGGAGTTGGGAGGAGGCCAGCCAAGGAGGGTGCAACAAATGACTTTAATATAAAAGGGAGCAAAAAGATTTCAGTACAGTGAGAGAAAACATGTTAATATACAAAAACAAGAAAGATCTGAATAGATAAGCACTCAAATACAGTTGGATATGGAATATAACTTATAATTCATGAATCAGGTAAGATGCGCCTATGCTAAGAATATAACAGCAATTCTCATCTGGCCTAGATTAAATGATCTTTCTAGCTAAGGGAGGACAAATTCATATCCATAATAGAAACTTGTTCCTGTCATATTGTGTTGCTTGCATATAGATGTATAGATGTTACAAACAATAAAGTTTGAACTTCAGTTATGCAAAATGTTATGTCAAAGAACTCACTTCTATCAGGCTGAGTGCCCTCCAAGGATTGGAGGACACTTAAGTAATTGGAGAAATTTTCTTACGTTTTCCCGTATCTAGATTTCCTATCCACAAAATGCTTAATCAGATGGTAAGTGAGAAGTGGGAAGAATTCACAATCCTTTTTTCTAGTAAGAAGAACTTTTTAAAATAACTTTTAAAAAACATTTTCCTCACAATTTTCCGCGTGCCATTTTTTTCTATTTTCTTGTTAACTAAAGAGATAATAAAATGAACTTATAAAAATAAAATTGATGGTCAAAACCCCGCTACTCAATTATCCAGTGATCAACAGTTTTGCTGTTTTAAATGATTTTATAAGTAGTTATAATTATATTGAAAAATACATATATCACATAGAAAAACTTTATCATTACTTCCTCATTTGTTTTTTGTACACTGTAACCATTGTGTAGTCTTTTATCCCTTGCCCGCTTCCCACCATTCTGTCCAAGTCCCCAAAGTCCATGCCTTTATGTTCTCATAGTTTAGCTCCCACTTATAAGTGAGAACATCTGATGTTTGGTTTTCCATTCCTGAGTTACTTCACTTAGAATAACGGTTTCCAGCCAGGCGTGGTGGCTCATGCCTATAATCACAGCACTTTGGGAGGCCTAGGTGGGAGGACCACCTGAGGTCCAGAGTTCGAGCCCAGCCTGATCAACATGGAGAAACCCCATCTCTACTAAAAAAATGCAAAAAAAAAAAAAAA
>NW_026652281.1:138709021-138734739 GCF_009828535.3 Hylobates moloch
ATATATATATATATAAAATGTGTGTGTGTGTGTGTGTGTATATTCTACTCATTGTTTGATGAGCATTTAGGTTGGTTCCATATTTCTGCAATTGCGAATTGTGCTGCTATAAACATGAGTGTGCAAGTGTCTTTTTCATATAATGACTTATTTTCCCCTGAGTATATACCCAGTAGGAGGATTGCTGGATTAAGTTGCAATTCTACTTTTAGTTATTTAAGGAATCTCCATACCATTTTCCAGAGTGGTTGTACTACTTTGCATTCCTACCAGTAACGTAAAAGTGTACCCTTTTCACTACATCCATGCCAATATCTATTTTTTTTTAATTTTTTAACTATAATCATTCTTGCAGGAGTAAGATGTTATATCATTGTGGTTTTAATTTGCATCTCCTGGATAATTAGTAATGTTGAGCATATTTTCATATGTCGTTGGACATTCATATCTTTTCCTTTGAGAATTGTCTATTCATGTTATTTGTCCACTTTTTGATATGGGATTATTTGCCTTTTTCTTGCTGATGGTTTGAGTTCCTTGTAGATTCTGTATATTATTCCTTTGTTGGATGCATACTTTGTGAATATTTTCTCCCACACTGTAGGTTGTCTGTTTAATCTGCTGATTATTTCTTTTGCTGTACAGATGCTGTTTAGTTTCTATTATAAATTTCTATAGGTTTGATAAACACATAGTGTCATGATCTACGATTACAGCATCATACAAAATCTTTTCACATCCTACAGTAATCCCCTATACTTTACTTCCTCAATCCATATAACCTATTTTTTGAAAGGCATTGTTTTCTTTTTTTAAATAGCTTTTTAAATTTACAGTAGTTTTACATTTACAAAAAATATGCAAAGATAGTACGGAGAGTCCCCATATATCCCAAGCCAGTTTATTCTTGGTGGAGATACTTTCTTTTTACCTAGATAGTTTTGAGGGACAGTGGCCAGGTATTTTTGTAGGATTTCCCTTATTGACATCTATCTGCTGTTTTTCTCATGATTAGACTGAGATGATAGATTTAGGGGAAGCAGATCACAGAGTTAATGTGCCATTCTTGTCACATTATATCAAAGTTGCCAAAAAACACTGGCAATCACTCATTTGTTTACCATCCCTATAGTTATACTTTTTACAGAATATTTTATGACTGAATTCATACAGTATGTAGCCTTTTTATAGACTTTTAAGAAAAGAGTAGTTTTAGGTTTACAGAAAAATTAAGAGGAAGGTACAGGAATTTCCCACATACTTTTTGCTCAACACATGCACAACCTCCTACACCATCAACACACCCCTTCAGAGTGATTCATTTGTTACAAATGATGAAGCTCCACTGACATATCATCAACACCCAAAACCTCTGGTTTAGGGTTCACTCTTGGTGTTGTAAATTCCATGGTTTGGACAAGTGTGAGATGATATATACTCATTATGATAGTATACAGAGTAGTTTCACTGCTCTCAATTTTTTCCGTGCTCTGCCAATACATCCCTTCCTTCCCATCCCAACTGCTGACAACCACTAATCACTTACTGTCTCTGTAGTTTTGCTTTTTCTAGAATGTCCAATAGTTGGAATCATGCAGTGTTTAGCGTTTTTATATTGGCTTATTTTACTGAGTAGTTTTACTCAAGGTGCTTCCATGTCTTTTCAGGACCCCATGGCTTGTTTTTTTTTTTATTTTTAAATCACTGAATAATATTTCATTGTCTGGATGTACCACGGTTTATCCATTCACCTTCTGATGGACATCTTGGCTGCTTCTAAGTATTCGTGTTTATAAATAAAGTCATATAAACATCTTTGTGCAGGTTTTTGTGTACACATATATTTTCAGTTCCTTTGGGCAAATGTCAAGGAGCATGATGGCTGGATCATATGGAAAGAATATGTTTAGTTTTGTAAGAAGCTGCAAAGCTGTCTTCCAAAGTGGCTGTAGCATTTTTCATTCCCACCTGCGATGAATGCATAATTGTTGCTCCACATTTTCTCCAGAATTTGGTTTTGTCAGCGTTCCAAATTTTGACTATTTTAGTAGATGTGTAGAGATATCTTATTGTTGTTTTAATATGCATTTTCCAGATAATATACAATGGGGTGTGATATGGTTAGGCTCTGTGTCCCCACCCATTTCTCATCTTGAATTGTAATCCCTGTAATCCCCTGGTGTCAAGGGCAGGACCTGGTGGGATGTGATTTGATCATGGGGTGGTTCCCCCATGCTGTTTTCGTAATGGTGAGTGAGTTCTCACGAGATCTGATGCTTTTATATGTGTTTGACAGTTCCTCCTATGCATGCATTCTGTCTCTCCCCTGCCGCCACGTAAGACATGCCTCTTCCCCTTCTGCCATGATGGTGTAAGTTTTCTGAGGCTTTTCCAGCCATGCGGAAATGTGAGTCAATTAGACCTCTTTCTTGTATAAATTACCCAGTCTTGAATATTTCTTTATAGCAACATGAGAACAGACTAATACACGGGGCATCTTTTCATATGTTTATATGCATCTGTGTAACTTTTTAAAAGAGGTGTCTATTCAGGTGCTCAGCCCATTTATAAATAGAGTTGTTTGCTTTCTCATTGTTAAGTTTTATTACTTCTCTGTGTATTTTGGATAACAGTCCTTATCAAATACGTCTTTCCAAATATTTTCTCCCAATCAATGGCTTGTCTTATTCTCTTGATATTGTCTTTCACATGGCAGATTTTTTTTAATGAAGTCCAACTTATTCATTTTTAAAAAATAGATCATGCCCTTGGCGTTACATCTAAAATGTCTTTCAATACCCAAGGTCATGTAGGTTTTCTCCTATGTGATTTTCAGAGAGTTTTATAGTTTTACAATTGACATTTAGCTCTATAATCCAGTCTCATAATGCAGTATTTTCAGACTGGCTTCTTTCACTGAGCAATGTGCACTTAAAATTCATTAATATTTTCAGGGTCTTGATTCCCTTTAGTTCCTGAATAGTGTTCTATTATATGCATGTACTACAGCTTATCAGTATGTTCACTTTTTTTGGCAATTCTGAAACATTTCAGCTACCATAAGCACTTACATGCAAATTTTTGTATAGACATAAATTTTCAGATCAATTGGGTTGTATGTTTTGCTGTGTGAGAAACTGCCAACTGTCTTCTAAAGTTGATCCTCCACTTTGCATTCTTAGTAGCAGTGAATGAGAATTCCTATTACTCCACATCCTTGCCAGCAATTAATATCAGTTTTTTTGGACTTTAGACATTCCATTATGTGTGTAGTAATTTCTCATTGTTGTTTTAATTTGCACTTCCCTAATGGTGAATTATGCTGTACTTTTTAATCATATGCTTATTTAGCATTCACATACATTGTTTGATGTTCAAATCTTTTGTTTATCTTTTAATTAGATTGTTAGTTTTAACAGGTCTTTGTATATTTTGGATGCAATTCTTTGATGAAATACATGTTTTGCAAATATTTTTCACAGTCTGAGTCTTGTCTTTCCATTCTCTTAATGGTGTCTTTCTCAGAGCACACATTTATAATCTTAAGGAAATAAAGAATATCCAGCAATGATTTACATGTTAGTAATTTATTTACTAACAAAAACATTATTGGAATGATGATGAGAGCCTGATCCCATTTTCTTGCTGTCCCTGAAGTCTAGCTTGCCCTCATCAGGAGACTGGCTCAGTGAACCAATGTCATCTTTAAGAAGCTTTATTTTCACATTTAGACATGTGATTCATCTGGAATTGATTCTGTGTGGTTTGAGGTACAGACCAAGGTTTCTCATGTAAATTTCGTGTTTATTTAACATTTATCCAGAGGTCATGTTTTCTGCGCTGCAGTGGTACCTTAATAATAGATAATTCAGTTGTCTGGAGTCATCGTGGATCTAAATGCGAATTCACTATTCTGTTTCTGGTATAATTATTTGTATATCCCTATGCACGTACACATCTTTTAAATTACAATAGATATTTAAATATGTTTGAATATCTAGTAATATGAGCTTCATTATTTAGGGTCTTTGCTTGCATTTCTACATAAATTTTAGAATTAGCTTGTTTGCTTCCATAAAAGAAAATGTTTTGCTTTTGAGTTATAATGGGTAAATCTATAGATTAATTAAGAGATAAGACCTTTATCATATTGAATTTTGCAATCCATAAACTCGATATAGTTCTCCATTTGTTTATTTTCTGTAATTCTTACATAAATGTTTAAATCTGTGTAGAGATCTTTCACATATTTTTATATTTATTTCTGTAGATTTAATTTTGATACTTTTATAAATGGATAGCTTTGAAAATTTTCACTATTATCAATTTGTTACAGTATTAAAATATAGAAATACAGTTGATTTTATATGTTAACTTGTATGCAGAAACCTTCCTAAATTAATTGATTGATTTTTAGAGTTTATCAGTGAATCCTTTTGGATTTCTCAATATAAATATTTATGTCATATAGGAATGATAACAATTTTATTTCTTAGTTCTTTTACTTTTTGGTAGAGGGTAGTGGTGAGGCTTATCCACTAGCTTTGACTTTCTAATATATCATTGAATAGGGTTCATGTCAGTGGACATCATTGCTCATTTTTTATCTCAGGAACAAATTTTTAATATTTCACAGCTAATTAAAATATGATATTTCATGGAAATGTTATAAGCTTAAGAAAGTTTAATTTCTTCCCCTAGGTATTTGGGAAGGCATTTAAAATTATAAATGCATAATTATCATTATCAGATGTCTTTTTTGTGTATATATTAAATGATATTGTGAGTTTCCTATTTTATTTCGTTAATATGGTGACTGACATTGATTGATTATTTTATGTTTGGAGAGCTTTGCATTGCTGGAATAAGTACCAACTCATCATAATGTACTATCCTTTTTACATATTGCTAACATTTATTTGCTAATGTTTTGTTTAGGATTTCTGCACTTAAATTCATGAGACATTTGTCCTCTGATCTTACTAACTTGCAATATTTTGGTCAAGTTGTGAAATCAATGCTTATCTCATAAAAGGCGTTATTGGGGGACCTGCCCCAATAATCACGTAGGTTCTTTTCTATTTTTCCTAAGCGTCGGCTGGCTTGAGAAATAAAGGGACAGAGTACAAAAGAGAGAAATTTTAAAGCTGGGCATCTGGGGGAGACATCACACGTTGGTAGGATCCGTGATGCCCCACAAGCCACAAAAACCAGCAAGGTTTTATTAGGGATTTTCAAAAGGGGAGGGAGTGTGCGAATAGGTGTGGGTGACAGACATCACTTAACAGGGTAATAGAATATTACAAGGCAAGTGGAGGCAGGATGAGATCACAGGACCACAGGACCCAGGCGAAATTAAAATTGCTAATGAAGTTTCAGGCAACATTGTCATTGATAACATCTTATCAGGAGACAGGGTTTTGAGATCAACGGGTCTGACCAAAATTTATCAGGCGGGAATTTCCTCTTCCTAATAAGCCTGGGAGCGCTACGGGAGACTGGGGTCTATTTCACCCCTGCAGCCTCAACCATAAGAGACAGGCCACGCCCAGGGTGGCTGTTTATAAGCCAATACCTCCAGGCACGTATTCTCTTTCTCAGGGACTTTCCATGCCGAGAAAAAGAATTCAGCAATATTTCTCCCATTTGCTTTTGAAAGAAGAGAAATATGGCTCTGTTCTGCCTGGCTCACCGGCGGTCAGAATTTAAGGTTATCTCTCTTATTCCCTGAACAATTGCTGTTATCCTGTTCTTTTTTCAAGGTGCTCAGATATCATATTGCCCAAACACATATGCTGTACAATTTGTGCAGTTAACACAATTATCACATGGTCCTGAAGGGACATACATCCTCCTCAGCTGACAGGATTAAGAGATTAAAGACAGGCATAGGAAAGCACAAGGGTATTGACTGGGGAAGTCATACGTGTCCATGAAATCTTTACAATTTATGTTTAGAGATTGCAGTAAAGACAGGCATAAGAAATTACAAAAGTATTAATTTGGGGAACTAATAAATGTACATAAAATCTTCACAGTCCACGTTCTTCTGCCATGGCTTCAGCCGGTCCCTCTGTTTAGGGTCCCTGACTTCCCGCAACAAGGCATGATCACTTTTGTAAAAATGGTTGCAGCAGTGGCTTTATTTTTCATTCTTTCCAAATCCACAAATAAAAACATGTAGAACAACTATAAGGAAAAAAACAAAATCCTTGGACAACACTGACAACAAAACTAGACGAAAAATTATTCCTATGGATGCTAAAATAAAAGTGGGTACACATGCACCATCAAAAGACCTGAATAGTATTGGCATTAGTGCTGGAGAAATAAGAAAAACAAAATTGGAGTGGCATCTGACAATGACATGAGAAAAGGATAATACCCAAATAGCCAACTGGTATTCACTGTAGCATAAGGAGTTTGGTTTTAAGGCAGCAGCTGAAATGGGCAGGGGTTTTGTTCACTCTAATAGTGAGTGAGTGCAAAGGGTTCCCAGAAAGGGATAAATGAACTGCCCCAGAGGCAGTCTTGCTCTCACTGTTTCTCCAATTGATTCATCAAATTTTCCTTCAAAATATAGTCTGTGAAGATAAACTGCTGATGGTGGAATCAAAATTGATCAGGATGGGGACAAGAATGAAGAAGGGAAGAGAGTCTACAGACCAAAGATTGTGAGGGAAGAGCCAGAAAATCTCAAAAAGCAAGCATCTATAGTGTTAAACTTTACACAAAAACAATAGAAGAGTAAGTTCTGTGAGGCTGGAAATTGTTTAGTGAACCCCACTTCAATTCTAAGAGTTTAAGGATACTAATTTTACATGAGGAAGAGCAACAGAAAAATATCATGATAAGACCCAGTACAAAGATGTAGAATAAGGAGCAGAATAACCTCCCTGAAGACAACAAAAGCACATCAGAATGCTAGGTGCACAACCGAGATCAAAAGTGTAACTCATTTTAAAATGAGTTAACATATACTTGGAAAATTATGAAAAACATGAAGGAAAAATGCAAATCATAATTAGAAAAAAATCAGAAACGTGACGAAGGAATTCAGGAGAGTTTTGATGTCTTATCAATGGCTTTTAGAAATTTTACTATGATATGCCAGGAAATTATTTGTTTTGTTTGTTTTGTATCTGTACTTGGTATTTATAAGTTTTGATACATCTGTACATTGATGTTTCCCCTTTTTTGGAAAAATTGTAGCAGATATTTCTTCAAATATTGCTTCTATCTAAATATCTTTCTTTCTCCTCCCCTTCTGACACTTCAGCTATACATACCTCAGATTTTTCACTGTGCCACACACACACATATTGATATGCAAATATGATGTCCATTTTTGCATTTTAAAATATGTGGGCATTTTCTACCAATTTACTTTCCAGGTTACTTATTCTTTCTCTGCCACATCAAATCTACTATTAAATCTGTGCTTTCAATTCTAAATTTAAATTTAAATATTTAGTTCTTGGCAGTGACTCTTCTCTTAAATATTAAGGTTATTTGGCGAAAATTTCTAATTTTTCTAATATTTATGAAAAGTATTCATCATAGGTTTAATAATATTTCTTTCTGGTGACTAAAATATCTGAATCAGTATGGGTCTACTTTTATTATTTACTTTTTCTCTTGAATTTTGGTCATTTGCTCCCTGATGAACATCAGTGCAAAAATCTTCAATAAATTACTGACAGACCAAAAAGCTTATCCACCATGATCAAGTTGGCTTCATTCCCAGGATGCAAGGCTGGTTCAACATCTGCAAATGAATAAATGTAATTCGTCACATAGACAGAACTAAAGACAAAAACCATATGACTATCTCAATAGATGTATAAAAGGCCTTCGATAATATTCAACATCCTTTCATGTTGAAAACTCTCAATAAACTAGATAATGAACGAATATATCTCAAAATAATAAGAGACATTTATGACAAACCCAAAGTCAGTACAGAACTGAATGGGCAAAAGCTGAAAGCATTCCCCCTGAAAACTGGCACAAAACAAGGATGCCCTCTCTCACAACTCCTATTCAACCTAGTATTGGAAGTTCTGGACAGGGCAATCAGGCAAGAGAAAGAAATAAAGCGTATTCAAATAGGAAGAGTGGAAGTCAAATTGTCTTTGTTTGCAGATGACATGATCCTATATCTAGAAAACTCCATCGTCTCAGTCCAAAAGCTCCTTAAGTTTACAAGTAACTTCAGGAAACTCTCAGGACACAAAATCGTTGTGCAAAAATCTAAGCATTCCTATACACCAACAAGAGACAAGCAGAGAGCCAAATCATGAATGAACTCCCATTCACAATTGCTACAAAGAGAATAAAATATGTAGGAATTAAGCTAACAAGGAAAGTGAAGGGCCTCTTCAAGGAGAACTACAAACCACTGCTCAAGGAAATCAGAGAGGACACAAACAAATGAAAAAGCATGCCATACTCATGGATAGGAAAAATCAATATCATGAAAATGGCCATACTGCCCAAAGTAATTTATAGATTCAATGCTATTCCCATTAAACTATCACTGACATTTTTCACAGAATTAGAAAATAGTATTTTAAAATTCACATGGAACAAAAAAAAGAGCTTGTATAGCCAAGATAATTCTAAGCAAAAATAACAACACTAGAGGTATCATGCTATCCGACTTCAAACTGTATACTACAAGGCTACAGTAACCAAAAGAGCATGGTACTGGTACAAAAGCAGACACATAGACCAAGGGATCAGATAGAGAGCTCAGCTATAAGACCTCACATCTACAACCACCTGATCTTCAACAAACCTGACAAAAAGAGGCAATGAGGAAAGGATTCCTTATTGAATAAATGATGATGGGAGAACTGGCTAGCCATATGCAGAAAATTGAATATGGACCCCTTTCTTACATCTTATAAAAAATTAACTCAAGATGAATTAAATAATTTAATGTAAAACCCAAAACTATAAAAACCCTGGAAGAAAATCTAGGTAATACCATTCAGGACATAGGCACAGGCAAAGATTTCATGACGAAATTGCCTAAAGCAATTGCAACAAAATCAAAACTTGATAAATGGTATTTAATTAAACTAAAGAGCTTCTGCACAGCAAAAGAAAATTTCATCAGAGCAAACAGACAACCTCCTGAGTGGGGGAAAATTTTTGCAATTTATCCATCTGACAAATGTCTAATACCCAGGGTCTACAAGGAACTTAAAAAAATTGACAACAAAAAGAAACCATTAAAAAGTGGGCAAAAGACATGAACAGACACTCCTCAAAAGAAGACATTCATGTGGGCAACAAGCATATGAAAAAAAGTTCAATATAACTGATCATAGAGAAATGCAAATCAATGTCACAACAAGATACCATCTCACACCAGTCAGAATGGTGATTTCTAAAAAGTCAGGAAACAACAGATGCTGCCTAGGTTCCAGTGAAATAGGAATGCTTTTACACTGTTGGTGGGAATGTAAATTAGTTCAACCACTGTGGAAGATGGTGTGGAGATTTCTCAAAGATCTAGTACCAGAAATACCATTTGACCCAGCAATCTCATTACTGGGTATATACCCAGAGGAATATAAATTATTCCATTATAAAGATACATGCACACGTATGTTCTTTGGAGCACTATTCACAATAGAATTGACATAAAATCAACCCAAATGCCCATCAATGAAAGACTGGATAAAGAAAATGTCAAGATATACACTATGGAATACTATGAAGCCATAAAAAAGAACAAGATCTTGTCCTTTGCAGGGACATGGATGGAGCTGGAAGCCATTATCCTCCTCAAACTAACACAGGAACAGAAAACCAAACACCGCATGTTCTCACCTATAAGTGGGAGCCGAACAATGAGAACACATAAACACAGGGAGGGGAACAACACACACTGGGGCCTGTCAGGGGTCAGGGGGAAGGGAGAGCATTAGGGAAAATAGCTAATGCATGCTGGGCTTAATACCTAGGTGATGGGTTGATAGGTGCAGCAAACCACCATGGCACACATTTACCTATGTAACAAACCAGTACCTCCTGCACATGTACCCCGGAACTTAAAATAAAAATAAAATAAATTTTTTTTAAAAAGTATAAAATAATAATAAAATCGATTTTGGAGTTTAAAAATATAATAATTCAAATACAAATTTATTAAAGACAGTCACAGCAGATGACAGCTAGAAGAATAAATAATCAATAAACTTGGACAAAATTCAATTGATATTTTTTTCAGTGTGAGAAACAGAAATAAAAAAGAATGACTAAAAACCTATAGGATACCATCAAACATACATATGTATGTGTGTGTGTGTGTGCATATTTATATTGTGAAAGTTCCAGAAGGAAAATGAGAGAAAATGGGCAGAATATTTTAATAAACAATGGTTTGAAACTTTCTAATTTTAATGAAAAATATTAATTCACACATCAAAGAAATGCAACAACCTCCAAATACAATAAGTATACAAGATCTACAGCTAGAAACATCATAATAAAACTGTGGAAACAATATAAACACTTGCTGCTTACAAGAGATATTATAGATTTAAAAACAAATAATTTCAGACTTAATCAAATGGAAAAATATATACTACAAATGACAATGATATGAAAAATAGAGTGGGTATTCTAATATAACCCGAAATAAACTTTGAGGCAAAGATCATTATTAGAGACAAATAATAATACTTTATAGAAATAAAATAATCCATCAAAGACTTAACAATTACAAATATGTATGCAACTAACAACAAAGCTTCAATATACATGCCACAGCAAGTGACAGAATGAAAAAGAGCCTTTGAAAAATCAACAGTAATAGCCGAAGATGTCACCATCCTATTTTTAATAACGGATAGATTAACTAGGCAGAAAATCAGCAAATAATTACGAGACTTAAGCAACACTATAAATGAAATAGACCTAAGAAATATCTACAAACATCAAAATACACATTATTTTTTGATGTATTTCTCCAAAACATCAAAATACACTATTATCAAGTACATATGCGATATTCTCTAAAACAGATGATGTATTAGGCCATGAAACAAGAATAGGTAAATTTAAAAAGATTAAAATCATGTGTATATATTATCAAACCACAACGAAATGAAATTATATATCATCAAAGATAGAAATTTGAGAAATTAACAAATATATGAAAATTCAATACACTTCTAAATGACCAAAGTATAAATCAGAGAAATTTTTAAAAAATGCTTTGAAATAAGCCAAAACAAAAGTACAGTATACCAAAATTTATAAGATGCAGTTAATGCTGTACTTAGAAGAATATTTATGGATATTTGCATACAGTTTGAAGGAAGAAGTGCCAATGTTCTATAGTAGAGTAGGGTGACTATAGTTAGCAACAATCTGTTGCATATTTCAAAGTAGTAGAAGAGAGGACTTGAAATGTTCCTAACACATAGAAATGATAAATGCTCAAGATGACAGATATCTTAAATACTGACTTGATTATTACATATTCTATGCGTGTAACAAAATATCACATGTACCCTATAACTATGTACAAATATTATATATCAATAAAAATAAAAGAATATATCAAATCAATGATTTGACTTTCTACCTGAAGAAACTATATAAAGAAGAGCATGCCAAATTCAAAACAAGCAGAAGGAAGAAAATAAGAAATGTTAGAGCAAAAATAAACTAGTTAATGGAAAAAATAGAGAAAATCAATAAGACCAAAACGTTTGTTCTTTGAAAACATCAATAAAATGAACAAATATTTAGCTTGATTGACCAAGAACTGAAATCAAAAATGATGTTGCTAACATTAGGAATAAAGTAAATTACATTACTGATGACCTTTTAAAAAATATGAAAAGAATTAGAATACTATGAACAATTAAATTCCAACAAATTAGATAAATCAGTTGGATTGGCCATATTTCTAAGAAAAAAAAATCAAAACTGAATCGACAACAAATACCAAATCTGAATAGACCTAAAAAAAAAAGTAAAGAATTTGAATTAGTAATCAAAATAATTCTCATAGAGAAAAACTCTGGCGCATATCCTTTACTGGTATGTTCTACCTTAATTGTAAGGAATAATTAACATGCACACCAACATGGCACATGTGTACATATGTAACAAACCTGCACGTTGTGCACATGTACCCTAAAACTTAAAGTATAATAAAAAATAAAATAAAATAAAAAGAATTAACACTAATTCTTTACAAAGTCTTTCAAGAAATAGAAGACACTTTTCAATTTCTTCTATAAAGTGATACATTACTCAGATATCAAAGCCAAAAATATCATAAGAAAAGAAAACTAGAAGCCAATATTTCTTATGAATAAAAAGGCAAAACTCTTAAACATTCTCAAACCAAATCCATCAAAACCTAAAAAGCCTGCTATACACTATGACCAATGAGATTTATCCCAGAAAGTCAACATGGGTTCAACCTACAAAAATCAGTGAATGCAATGTACTGTATTAATACAATGAAGGACAAAAACCCTGTGACCATTTCAGTTGACATTTGACAACTTCCAATATATTTCCATGATAAAAGTGAAACAAAATAGGATCAGAAGGGAACTGTCTCAAAGTGATAAAAGGCAGCCACAAAACCCCACAGGTAAACATCATAGTTAATGGTGAAAGACAGAATACTCTCTCTGAAGATCAGCAAGAAACAAGATAAAGGTATCTGATCTTGATACTTCTATTTAATATTGTGATGGAAGTTTTAGTCAGAGCAATTAAACAAGAAAAATTATTAAAATATATCAACACTGGAAAGGAAGAAGTAAAACTGTCTATTTGAAAATGAGATCTTGTATACAAAAAATCCTAAGGATACCATGAAAAGGCCATTAGAAATAATAAACAAGTTCAGGAATGTATTGGGATGGAAGATAAATGTACAATCTATTGTATTTCTACAAACTAGCAATAAGCTACATATAATTGTAATTAACAAAATAATTCCACTTACGATAGCACCAAAAGAATAAAATGCTTTCTAATAAATGTAACAAAGAATGCAAGACTTGTACACTGAAAACTACAAAATATTATTGAAAGAAACTAAATAAACCCTAAATAAACAAAAAGAAGTCTCATGTTTATGGATAGGGAGAGTTAATGTTAAAATGGCAATAGTCCTCAAATTTATTTTCAGATTCTATTCAATACCTATCAAAATTTATGCTACTCTTGAGAAAATTGACAAGGTGATTATAAAATTCATATAAAGATGCAAGGGACGTGGAATAGCCAGAACAATTTTAAAAAGAACGAAGTTGTTATGGTTACACTTCTTGATTTCGTATCTTACTACAGAGCTACAGTAATCAGTGTGATATGGTAACAGCATAAGATTAGGCATACAGCTCAATAGAATATAATTGAGTAAAGAATTATACAAGAAGGAGGGAAAAGAGAAAGAAGAGCTGCAGACCCTTGGGGAGCCCAGACCTAGGAGGTCCCTTGAGCCAGGGCTGTGACACCCTCTTTGGGGCTCTGCAGTTCCTGGCATCTCCAAGCCTCTGAGAGGCACTGTATTCCCTGGTGCCAGCTGTGGAAGCTGCCTGTGGTACACCTGGTCCAGCTGCAGCCTCTCAGGCAGCCGGCGCCCATGCCGGCGCCTGGAGTTGCCCACCCCAATGCAGGCAGCGTATCTGGCTATGAGCAGTGGCTAGATCTCAAGCTCGCTTGCTCACACCCACCTTGCTGCTCCACTTGTCCTTGGCAGGCATGGGATCCAGGCCAATAGCGCCAGTCAAGCACAGCCTGCCAGGCCAAGTGGGCTTAGTGGTCCTGAGCAAAACTGGGGCAAAGGCACCACTGGCCACAGAGGTTTCCTGCTGGTGAAGTGACACCCCAAGGATCCCATAACACAATGATCTCCAAACTTCTTTGATTACATATTCCAGCAATGAAAAATATTTGTGTCCAGATTAACAGTAAATGCACATTTCGTTATTTATATATATTGTGGTACTAATATATTATATAAGCTTACCAATACAATCAGAAAAGAAATCAATAAAAAGTAAGCAAAACATGGGAAAAAAAGGAATGAAACTCTTACATTTATGGTGAATTGATTTTTCACAGAACGCTAAGACCATTCAATAGGGAAAAGATAGACGTATTGACAAATGGTGTTGGAAGTACTGGATGTCTGCATGCAAAAGAAGGAAATTGGACACCTACCCCACACAATAGATGAAAAGTAATCAATATGAATGATAGACCTGAATATAAAAATAAAATCTACAAAACTCTTAGTAGAAACCATTGAAATACATTCTCATGATCTTGAATGAGGAAATTTTTTTAGATATGACACCAAAATCACATGGGAAAAAACAAAAAAATAGGTAAACTGGACTTTATAATTTAATTTAATTGAAGTTTATAATTAAAGCCTTTTGTACATTAAAAGACACCATTGAGAAAGTGAAAAAGCAACCAACAGAATGGGAAAAAATGTTTTAATGAGGGACTTGAATACAGAATAAGGAGTTCTTATTCCCAGCAATAAAAAGACAACCCAAGAAAAAATGGTAAAAAGGATTTGAGTAGACATTTTTCTAAATGTAATATATAAACAGCAAATAAGCTCAACAAGCTAATCAAAATCATTACTTTTTTTAAGAAATAATGATCAAAACCAAGGTGAATTGCCCCTTCACATACACTAACATGACTAAAATAAAAAAGACAGAAAATAACAAATGTTGACAAGAATGGGTAATAATTGACATCCCCATATATTGCTGGGAGAGGAATTGTAAAACGCTGCAGCCGCTGAGAAAAAGAGTTTGACAGTTCCTTAAGATATTAAACATTGGTTTGCCATGTGACCCAGCAATTCAACTCCTAGGTATAATCCCAAGGGAATTGAAAACCCATATCCTCACAATAACATCTATAGAAATATTCATAGCAGCATTATTTATAATGGCCCCAAATGGAAACAATACATTTAATGATGAATAGATAAACTATGTGAAGTATATTTATATAATGGAACATTATCCAGGAATAAAATGGATTAATTCCCGGTATAAATAAATGATTGAGTAAATAATGAGGAAAAAGGCAATTCTCCCATGCACAAGAATTACAAATAATTTATTTAGATACTCCTCACCCAAGGAAGTGATGCATGAATCCCTTCTCCTTACATGTGGCCTATATTTAGTGATTTCTTTCCATAGAGCACAGTAACTTTACAGTAAAGATATCTGATAAATGCTATTTCAGCCAGGTTTTCAAAGCCAATATCAACAATAATGAATCATTGACATTAAGTACCTTTAATGTCAGTGATGAAAATGATGCTTTTCCACCAGGCTCTTCCTCCTCCAAATCTATAACCCCAGTTTAATCATGAGAAAAACATCAGACATATACCAGTTGAGAGACATACTGCAAAATATTTGACAAGCCCTCCTTAAAACTGTTAAGGTCATTGAAAACAAGGTAAATCTGGGAAACTGTCATAGCCAAGAAATACCTAACAAGACTTGCAGAAGAAATATAATGTGAAATCCTAGATGAAACCCTGGAACGGAAAAATTTTATTATACAAAAACAAAGGAAATCTGAAAAAACTATAGACTTGCAGTTAATAATAACGTATCAATATTGATTGTAATTACTGTAAACATACTAAACTAAGAGGTTAATGATAAGAGAGCTTGTTGTGGAATATATGGTAACATTCTATCTTCACACTTTTTCTGTAACCTAAAACTGCTCTAAGAATAAATAAAAAAGAATGAAGTATTGATACTATCACATGGATTCACGTTGAAAACATGCTGTGAAAGAAGCCAGTACAATAGGCACCAAATGGTATGATTTCATTTCTATCAAACGTTCAGAATAGGCAAATCTATAGAAGCAGAAAGTAGATCAGTATTTACCAAGGGCAAGAAAGGGGAGTTACAGGCCAAGAGTAGATGAGGTTTGTACTCTGTAGTGGATACAAAGTTTCTATTTAGTATTAAAAAAGTCTTCTGGATTTAGTAATGATGGTTGCATAACCTTGTAAATATACTAAAAATTACTGAATCGTCTAATTTTAAGTGTGGATTTTATGACCTGTGAATTAAATATCAATAAGCATGCTCTCTAAAAAAACACACGGAGATATAATGTTAAAATAAAATTGAAAATAATAATCACAAAATTGTAAAATCTGCCAACATCCACCACATTTTTGATGAATCTATTTGATATGGGTAACTTTCAATGGACTACCATTTAAATAATTGCTTCTCTTTACAGCTAATTGGTTTAACTATTTCTATTAAACAAATGAGTTTCATATTTTGGACACATTTACTGCTGTCTGTGAAGAAGAGTGAAGGTGAGAAAGGTGTAAAATGTCTATATTGTTCCATTTCCTGACCTGATAAAACTATCCAAATTTGGAATTTTGAGGTGCAGCATGAGGTGTTAGGAAGCTGTTTGTAAGTTATTTATATTAAGAAAAGGGAAAGTTTTCTTAGTACAAAAATTGACCTTGCAAAATTTTCCATTTTTTTTTACATTCTTCTGCTTTTTTCATGTGGTTGTTTATGGTGTTAGGTTCTGTATTACCCAACAGGCAATCTAACCATGTGCGTAGTTTCCATCAAAATAAAAACACCAGGATAGTAAAAATAATTGAATGAATTTGTTATGTAATATTTTTTAAAACTCCATGAGCTACCATGAACTAAAAACCAGTAACATTTATTGGCTTTCCTTACTCATATTTTGTCGTTTGGGTTATATAATTTGAAATCCCTATGCAGAAACATGATATTAGTTCAATAATGCTTTTAAAATGTTCCTGAATACTGTGTAATAGAAAGGAAGTGAATAATGGCAAATAATTGTGATATTGAAATTTATACATTCTCTCCTCGAATTTTTTTTTTTTTTTAAGCATCTAGTCTTGGAGGATATCATGTATTCAACAAAATCTCCTGAGTCTTTGTTAGCCAAGTACTTTCTGTGGAATCTTGTAGCAGGGAGAATGGTCCTTATTAATTGACTCAGGTGAAGATTTATAACAGGCATCAGAGAGCATGGAAGAGCAAGGTGATAAGGAATAAGCCAAAGGAGTGATAATTATACACATAGGCCTGATAATTTTGGACAATATGGATTTAAGTGTGTTTATAATATTAATGGTTTGAGATTTTTTTTTCCAACAGTAAATAGCAATCTGAAAAGGTGGTGCTCAGAATTGAGTTGTTTGCTTGGCAGGTATGATAGCGATACAAATATGGCAGCAAATGAGGGCTATGGGTAAGAAAAAAAGTTGAGACAATCAAGCCTGTGATTCCATTAAAGTAGGGAAGAGCTATTAAGAAGAGGCTTATAGACTGAGGGGATTAGAAATATCAAAAGATTATACATCTGTATAACAGCAAAGAGTAGAAGCAGTGAGAATGAGGTGATCAGAAATGGGCTGACAAGGCTTCATGTTCAGACAGTAAATATTGTTCTGTATGACTTTTTAGGTGGGGCTTTCTAGGTCCTGAAGATTTTAGGATATGTGTCTGGAAATAGGTGGTTAAAGTACAATTAAAGAAAACATTGTTGAAGTAAAATAAATCCAGGATGAGACAGTTACATGGACAGTTAAATATCTCATAATTATGATTGAAATTTTAGTGGAGATAAAAGCTGAGAAACATAATTCTAAATGAGTAAGGCTAACTGACTCAAAGGAGAATAGGTGACTTTAGATTCCCTGTCATTTCTTTATGAAAATATTTGAACTAATCCACAAGACTCCCTCTCTGTGGCAGTCACTCATGCGATTTGTCTAATATTCTGACTCTTTGCCCAACAAATACATAATAGAATTGTACATCATAGCCCTCTTGAAAACCAAGATGGTAGATTTTAGATGCACTCAAACCTTTATTAGTTCTATTAATTTAATTTAAGTAATGGTAGTAACAGTTAATATTTATTATTTCTTTTGGTTCTGCCCTGTGCTGAGCAATTGAAATATATTATCTCAGTTAAACTTTACCACCACCCTAGGAAGTTGAAGCTGCTATTATCTCTGGGAAACAGATGAAGTGAAGGCACAGAATGTTTGTAACTTGAAAGTAATGTAACTATTTTCAACCAAGGCATTCTGACAATGAAAGAATAAAAATGGGTTGTAATAGTTAATTTTATGTGTTTATTTGATTGGGCCATAGGGTGCCCAGATATTTGGCTAAATATTTTTTTCTAGGTATATCTGTGAGGTGTTTCTGGATGAGATTAGCATTTGAATTGATTTATTTTGGCCAAATAAAGTAGACTGCCCTCCCCAATGTGAGACATCATCCAATCCAGGGGCTAACTAGGCCAAAAAGGTGTAGTAAAGCCCAATTTCCTCTCTCTCTGTCTCTCTCTCTCTCTCTCTGCCTGACTGTCTTTCAGCTGAGCTGTGATGTTTATCTTCTCCTGAACTTGGACTGGAATTCACACCTTTAGCTCTCCTGGTTCTATGGTCTTTGGACTTGGATTGGAATTACACCACCAGTTCTCTAGGGTCTCCAGCTTGCCAACTACAGACTGTAGGATTTCTCAGCCACAACCTTTTGTGACTATGCTTTATGAGAAAAGTTTCTATACACCTATCAATCTTATTGTTTTGGTTTTTCTGAAGAACACTGATTAATACAATGTAATAGAAGTCTTTTCGCTTACCATTTTCTACCATTTTCTATTTTCTACCATTTTCTACCATTTTCTATTCTACTACTCTCTCCCTTTCTATCTTCATGCAGATTCTAAGAACATCATTATTTCCTCTATTGAGTTTTTGTTCTATTTATCAGCAGATACTTAGTGAGCGTCAGCCAAATAAGACTGTGATTTAATTAGAATGCTTGAGGTTTTATCCTTTTTCAGCTTTAATATAATATTGCCTGTACATTTCTGGGCAGTTTCTCAGATTAAACAAGGACATCATATGGGTAATTCATTTACACTTTTTACCTAAGAACACAAATCCACACTAAAAAAAAAAAAAAGCACATTTTTGGAAATTCAATATTGTAACGTCTTTTGGGAAGATGTCCTTATAAATAATTCCAAGTAAAGAGCATTAGAAATAGGTATACATTTACATACACCTTTCCACTACAGAAAAATTAGAAGTAAAAGTACTGCTGAAATACCTAGTTTTGTGTTAGTATCCATATCCACTTTTATTCTAATCACTCACATATTGACACTTGCTAGTGGGTATGAATTACATTATTTGTTACCATGTAAACATTTTCATAGCCCATTAAATATATTTTTAATTAAATACATTAAGCACTACAATTATGCTATTTCATGGATGTAAGCAGTACATAAAAGTAAAATTTAAAGAAACTATATCAAACCATGAGGCAAAATGAGTGCCTTTTAAAAATTATTTCCTAATCTTGTGCATCAAGAGTAGGAATACAACAGAAATCATAAAAGTTATCTTAATGTTTATTTTATATTTATTAA
Organism: Hylobates moloch; assembly: GCF_009828535.3. Classification (NCBI taxonomy): domain Eukaryota; kingdom Metazoa; phylum Chordata; class Mammalia; order Primates; family Hylobatidae; genus Hylobates; species Hylobates moloch. The sequence continues at coordinate 138,728,537 of NW_026652281.1, forward strand.
AACAACAAGCTGAGTATGTGATTATGGCATTTCTGATCCAAGTCACCTAAAACAGAAATGAACCGCCTGTTACTGGGTTTCACCTCTTGTGTAATTTTTTTTATTATCACTCGTAAACAATAAGATATTGTGCACTAATGGGAGACCATATTTTATCTGTCACAAATCTTCAGATACTTGTGTTCTTAGGACCTTCAAATGTAACTGATCGATGTGATTGATATGATGTGACAAATCACAAGTAATTTTTAATGGGTTGGTTTGGTCACTTTGGGAATTGCATTTTATTTTGCCATTTTCATTTTTTTTCTTGACAATGTTCTTTGACATTAAGGTTCTGTTATCTACCCACACACTGTGGGTTGGAGGTATGTAATTATATTTTTTCTTAATGAGTTTTTTTTTTTTCGCATAAAAAGCTAATCTGGAGCCCCATAAATCTCTCAGATGTGCAAATACATGAAGAGTGCTCCAGGAGAGACATATAAGTGAATAACAAACTTGAATTGCTCATCACATCATGGCTCTCATTTAGGCACATAGATATCCTTGAGTATGCTTTTTTGGAATATTACACAAGTGTGGTGCAACAGCAAAGGCTACAGAAAGGAATGCAACAAAATCTTTCATTCAACTTTCATGTTTCAATCTACTTTTTCTAATAAGAAATGTTAACACCTGATACATTTCTTACCCTTTGTAAAATGACAGTCATTTAAAATATTGTCTTTCAAATAGCTAGTGCATGTGGGGCTTAATACCTAGGTGATGGGTTGATAGGTGCAGCAAACCACCATGGCACACCTTTACTTATGTAACAAATCTCCACATTCTGCACATGTATACTGGAACTTAAAGTAAAATAAAAATAATTTTTAAATAAAGTTTATTATATCTATATATCTCTATCTCTATCTATCTATCTATCTATCTATCTATCTATCTATCTATCTATCTATCTATCTATAACTTACCAGTAACTTAAAGAGAGGATAGAATATATTCTACAAGTAGAATCAAAACACTAGTTAATCCCTGCCTCAAGTCTTCTTGGAGTGAGGTCATATGCAAATAAGTGAAATCAACATAATTTATTTTTGTGTATGCCTCTAATTTTTTTCCATCAGCTCTCAATCATCATGTAAAAGCTCTTGCCCCTCTGAGTTCATGCTAAGCTCTATTCCACTCTCTCCATCCCCAAGTCCATTTCCGTTACCTTCTGATGTGTAGACATTCCCTTTATGGATAAAGACTCTGGTACCTCATTTGGGGTCTTCATCATGGAAAAAAGTAAAAAATAAAATGTGTCTTTTCATAGAATATATGCACATACATACACAAACATGTGTGTATATATACATATATGTGTATATATATAATTGAGAAGAATTGAAACAGTAAACTGAAATTTATTCAGTCATGTACTCCCTCTCTGTGGCAGTCAGAAATATTTATTAAATAGTTATTGTGCATCAAACATTGTGCTAAGTGCTATGGAAGTAACTCATCAACTAACATTCTAATTGGAAGGGGGCCCAAAACAAAGAATTATACACAGAAAGGATTTTACTATAATTAAAAGTGCACAGTAGAAGTATCATGTGCTTTCAGAATACATAATTGAAGAATCAAAACTTGTTATTTTTGGAAGTTGGGAATAGGTAGATTTAGCTCTGGAATTGACATTTAAACTGCGACTTGGAGTATGAGCTGAAAGATAATGAGAAATAGCAAGTGATATCCATCACAATAGATTCATTCCTTAGATAATAAATTCATACATTTCTCAGGGATATGCCTCAGTGGGAACGACGTTAGGTAATGAATAAAAGCTTAGGCATCAAGTACGTGAATATTTAGCAATACTCTCTACCACCATTATAAATGAGATTTTGCAACTAGAGACTGAGGTTAAAAATTGTTTCTGAGAAGAAAAACTAGTTCATTGCTTCCATTCCTCTGTTCTAAGTATTGTTTTCTGCATAAATTATTTTCTCATTTTGACCCCCAACAATCCTAAAGGTGGATTATGAAATAATGAATGAAGGAGTATTTGAACAAAAAGCAAATAATAAACAAGAGACCAAAACATTACACTTTTCTTGCAGACATAGATCTCAGTTGACAAACTCTGGCACACAAGAAATGAAATTTTCTCCCTCCTGATACTACAGCAATAGGATCCTATGCTGTGCCAAGACATGGGTTGAGGACAGGGCATCTGTTCTTTTTTTTTATTTTTTTTAATTTATTTATTTTTTTGAGACGGAGTCTGTGTCTTTTGCCCGGGCCAGACTGCAGTGGCGCTATCTCGGCTCATTGCAAGCTCCACCTCCCAGGTTCACGCCATTCTCCTGCCTCAGCCTCTCAAGTAGCTGAGACTACAGGCGTCCGCCACCATGCCCGGCTATTTTTTGTATTTTTAGTAGAGACGGGGTTTCACGTTGTCAGCCAGGGTGGTCTCGATCCCCTGACCTCGTGATCCGCCTGCCTCGGCCTCCCAAAGTTCTGGGATTATAGGCGTGAGCCACTGCGCCTGGCCAGCATCTGTTCTTAAGCATCAGTTCACTGAGTTGACAGTGAAATATAATTGTTTCTGTCTACATGGACTTGTGAGATGTAGCAGTTTTCTATGGCTTCTGAGCTATTTCTGTGGGACAGACATCTGCTTGTAGTCCCATTTGCCTAACCTCCCATGACACTGTTTCTACTCTGGTACTATGTGTCCAGGTGGTGTAGCTAGGATGCATGGCACAGTTATTTTTCATTTTCCAGACCTACATATATTTCTATGTTTCTCTGCTCCCCTAGCCTGGGGGAATCTCTTTGTAGTCTGTGTGAAATGTTCCTCTTTTTATTTTTCTCCAAGCAACCTTGTTTATGCCTATACCTTCAGGTCTTTCTGAAAACAAATGTAGAAACTAGTGTATTATCTGCTTTCTGCCTTGCCACAAACACTCCTGGGGCAAGAAAAGACAGAATTTGCCACCGCTTGAAGAGGAAAAAATATACAGTTAAGTTAAAGGGGAAAAAACAAAACATAAATTAAGATTTCAAAATATTTTTCAAAAAAATATGGAATAAGAATTGTCCAGAAGAAATAGTTAAAATGAGACAAATAATTCATTAATAACTAGAATAAAATAAACTCTTCAAGTGAGATCCCAATAATCTGATTTCTCACTGCATTCTGTACCTTTGCATCGTGTTGATAATAGCCTGTTTGCATTATGTTATTTCATACTTGTCTTATTATTCCTTGAGATAGGTATAGTTTCTTGCTTTTCTAATTGTTTCCCTTTAACAAAAAACATTTCAATATTTGGCTCATAATAACTGCCCATGAATATACTAAACAAATTAATGAATATGAAAGAGGAATATTTGAATCACAGCATTTCAAATATATAGTCAAATAGAAATATTGGCATAGTGGTTAAAAGAAGGCCAATGGATGGGCAAGAGGCTTCATGATGTCCTTTTTTTTTAATCTCTGGAGTCATGTGTAAGGTCTAGTACAAAATAGATGTAAATGCTGGTTGACATTTTTTGGGGGGGAGGGATAGCATAGGATTTATGTTTTCATGATATAATCTTTCCAAACACTCTTTAGTGATACTTTTGAAATTACATATATGTTATAACTCTCTATTTTGACATAGTGGCAGATCTTAAGAACAGGTAGCAGACCACTTAAAAAGATAGGGGATAAAAATTAATATATATTTAAAACTGTGCTGAAGGCCACAAACTGGTAGATTGTCAATAAAATCTGATTTGAGTCAGAAACTGTATTCTTCAGAAAGCAGATTCTGCGACAGAGGTTAGCCTGCAGGTGATTCAGTAGTGAGTTCCTGTTGAATTACTACCTGTGGAAAGTAAGGGGTTGGGCTGGAAAAGTTCCAGTCTCAACAACTGTAATCTCAAAGTTGCCTCAGCCAACCCCATGGAGCTCTGAAGATGAGATGATCCTAGAAATGTGTTTCAAACTTGTGGAGAGGGCTATATGTTCATATATATGTCAGTGAATGTCTCCTGCCCAAATAAAGGTTCAACAAGTTTATTCAACTGAGGGAATTTCTAAGGGGACTCGCAGCAACTAGAGAGATAAATCCTTTGGTCTCAAATGGGAATTAGTGGGACGAAGAACACCAAAACATCCAAGATACATTTTATCTAAGGGAAAAAAAGTGAAACAAACAGGTGTGCATATAACTTAAAAAGTCAATGAAACAGAATCAAGAGTCCAAAATACATTCTCCAGCAAAAATGGAAAATAATTATATTATAGAGTGGATATTAAAAATGTGTCTTAGTCCAGTTTCTGGTGTTATAGCAAAAGGCCACAGACTAGGTAATTAAAAAGAAAAGAAGTTTATTTGGCTCATTATTATATAGGCTGCAAAGTCCAAGAACATGGTGCCAGCGTCTGGCAAAGGTCTTCATGCTATGCCATCTCTTGGTGAAAGGACAAGTGAGCATGCTAAACAGAGAGGAAATTGGGCCAAACCCATCTTTTTATCAGGAGCCCCTCCCATTGATAACTAACCCACTGCCATTATAAAGGTATTAATCTAATAATGAGAGCAGAGGTCTCATGATCTAATCATCCCTTAATGATTCCACCTCCTAATGCAATGTATTTGTTACAATGGCAATTAAGTTTCCAACACATGAACTTTAGGGAAATGCTTCAAACCACAGCAAAAGCAATGGGGAAAAAATAGACTATTCCCCACTTGCTGTTAGAACAATTGCATTATAATTAGAAAAATAAAATAGAGTCTTAGTACTACTCATTAATGAAAGTATATTACAGATAATTAAGAATTTAAATGGTAAAATTTAAGTGTAATAATTATCTACCAGCTAACTAAGGAATTAAATAGACTACTGCTAAACTATTGGAAGAAAATGTGTAAGATATATTTTTTTAATGATCACAGTGTACAAACTTTATTCTATTTTGTTCTCATAAAAATTATGTGAAGTATTATTAAGCTTGGATTACTGATGAGGACACCGAGGCTCTGGAAGTTAAGTGACTTATCTAAGGACTCATAGCTAGTAAGTGGCAGAGTCTGAAATCAGGTACAAATTGGTCTGATCCCCAAATCAGAGCTCTCTGAACCATCACGCCATATTGTTCACTGTCTCTGAACAACTCATTTGAGATTCAGAAGTCCACTTAGCAGAGATACAGATGAAATTCAGACAGATGAGTACAAACACCATCAAAACTTTCAATTTTATGATGACATTATCAAGGTGTTGAAAGATGGGAGAGAAAAAAAATAAGATGGGTTTGCAGTGGGAGCTCAGACTCAAGGGTTCATTTTCATAGAGATATTTTGTCATTTCTCCTAAAGTCATTTTTATGTCCATCAGGGAGACAGGGAGAGAGGGACTGGGCATATTCCTTTGAGACTCATAGTTAATTACCCTAAATAATATGTAAGATATTTTAACTTATAGAAGGAAATACTTTATTAGATAGGCCCTGAGATCACTTGTTAATAAGAAAAAACAAAATACACTTTATCATATTTTTTTAAATCTGTGTGACAAAATATACACTAAAAAAAGTAACAGATTGGGGAAAAAATGCACTAGGTAAACATATAAAAGCAGAGTATTAAATAAATAAATGCATGACTAAATGAATAATAAAATAGACAAAGGCTATAGAATGGATAAAGGCAATTCAAATATGAAGAAATCCAAGTAACGATTAAACGTTAAAATAAAATTCAAGCTTAATAATAAAGGGATACAACTTAAAGTAACAATGAAATATCAACTTCTCAGATTAGCAAAACAACTTGAACATCAAATGTCTCAGATTAGCAAAATAAAAGCCTGATGATATCAAAATTGGGTACAAAATAGATAAGAATTTTCATATAATAATTCTGTTGAATTGGTGAGTTGCTACAACAGACTTCAGCTTTTTCTGGAATGTTCTATAAGAAAAAGCAATGACGAGTTGATGGGTGCAGGAAACCAACATGGCACATGTATACCTATGTAACAAACCTGCATGTTGTGCACATGTATCCTAGAACATAAAGTATATCTATCAGTATATATATATCATGTTTTATATATATATCATATATCTGATATATATATCATATATCTGACATATATATCATATATCTGACATATATACATATCATATATCTGATATATATGATATGTAT